>NC_056741.1:382735641-382965641 GCF_019279795.1 Protopterus annectens
TGTACATAAATTAAGTATTAATGTCAAATAGCATCAAAACATTCTCTGTGAATGAAGTCTATTTAATAAATAAAGTAGCACACTTTTGAAGCACTGTATGGGTCCTTCTTATCTGTAAATCTCTCTCTCTCTCTTTCTCTCACTGTCTCATTTATTTATTTTAATTCTCTCCCTTTTGTTACTTTTTACCCAATGGGTCAAGGGATCCCAGGAATGACTCAGCCATTTGCCACCCAGATTAAGGGACTGCTCACCACCACCCCCTGACTGCCTGAGGACATCTTCACAGGGTCAAGGCAGTGGCTCCACACTTGTAGTTCCCCCTCCCCTATTGCATGGCAGCATGGAAAGCCACTAACACAGTGTGCTTTGAGATCTGGTAGAGACAAGACAGTTGAACAGGTGGTGAAGAGGCAACTGCATCTAATTCAAAGCTTTCCCCACAGTGTGCAAGACTTGACCAGTTGGCACTGACCATTTAGGCACCAAAGGCCTCCACTATTATCTGGGTCCCCCTTTCCAGATCCATCATCAAAGAAGGATAATTGAGGCCCTCAATGCCAGGGTGTGAACTGTGATTTAGACCTCACCCCCTCCCCTTTTGTATCCGTCTGACATGTATGTTTTGCTTCCCCTACAAATGTCAGCCCACCATAGTGTTTTTGTCTGTCTGTCTTCTCTGTCTTTTATGTTGCATCCATTCCTTTTCTCCTCCCTAAGCCTCTTTCCTATATCCTCTTCTCTTAGTCCTTCCCTTACTTCCCTCTTATATAAAAAATTCGAAAAATCATGGGTGATCTAGTCCTCAGTAAAGCATAGTACTTGCCACTCCTCTCCCACCTACTCCACCACAACTCTTTTCATATCTTTATTTTGTGTGTCCCTTGTCTTCCCTCTTCCATATTTCACTATTTCCTGTCTTTCCCCTTTCTAATCAGATTCAAAACATAAACCCTTATAGATGTTTGAGTTTAATACTAGATAGCTACACTCAGTGCAGCTCAGCATAGCTTGTGTTAACATGTCTCATATCTGTCCTTGGGATCTCACACACTGTCACATAATGAAAGTAGCTGAAATCATGTGAGACTTTATGTACAGCCAGCTCATGCCACACATAACTGCACCAGTTTTAAACCATTTTACACTACTGAAGAAAGGCAAAACTCCTCTGGGTGTTTCTACTCAAGATTAAGATTTTCCATAATTACCACCATTCATTCACACTTTTCCAATTTACTTAAAGACCTAGCTGCACTCTTCGCTAATTGTTCTTGCACTTGTATGAGTTGTAGGATTATGAATGCCACCCTAACAAGTATTGGTTATGTCAAAGATAAAGAGAGCTTATTGCTTGATGACTACAGAACATAGTACTACTGTTTGGAATTAGGACGTTTTAGAAAGCAAATGTGGTTTTGTTTGTGTACCTTCTTCAGAGACCTTAGTACTACAAGCCATTATTTATTTTAAATGAAGTTTCCAAGAACAAAGATCTTAAGTACAGAACTGTAAACATATGCTTCACAAGTTTATCTATAGATAAACTAGAGAACTGTAAACTTATGCTTCACAAGTGTATCTATAGACAAACAGTACTGTAAACATATTCTTCACAAGTGGATATATATATAAACTACAGAACTATAAACATAATGCTTCACTAGTAATAAATGTGATATGTGTGTTATTTCCAAGCAGCTGTTATACACAAATGTAATTTTACCTGCTCATTGCACTTGGATTTTGGGATGTAAACATAAGTATTATCTTCATGTATTTTATGTATCAATCAGTTTAATAGACATCAGACAAACAGATGGAAAGGCAAACAAGGAAAAATGTCCAGTATTGTGTTGTAAACATGCTGCATAAAATAATGCTGGAATAGTTACAAGGACTCAAGATGTTGTTGCATAATAATGCACTTTATTCACTAATCTTACTAGCAATAAATCTAATGGCATAAAAGGTAAGCAAGGATTTGTACATACCTTAGCTGGAAGATGGTAAATATAAATAATCTCGAAAGTATGTTTTAAAATGATAAATCTTAATGTTACTTAATGTTAATTGTTACTTAAATCTGCGTGCTAAATGAACTAACGAGATTTGTACAAGGTATGTAAATCTAACTTATATTTACCAAAAATGTATAATGCAAATATTCCGCTAACTGTACTTGTTTATACTTGATATTATTTTTTTTTAGTTTAGTCTGAGTAAACGAGCATAATTTGTGCTGCATTTGATGTTCTGTTAAAAAACACTCTGCCACTTTCAAATAAGTTCTTAAAATAATGTACTAGAAATTATGCCAGAGGATGCCAAAATTCCATTAAACCATTGGGAAGAGCAATCTATCAAATTCTATTAACTCTAATATTCATTTACCACACATTACTACTTGCTAAAATGCTACCTGCATGGGCATACTGCTGCTGATGCTTTGATGTCTTTGGAAAATCAAGGTCAGCATAGGTGATTTCTCCGGCCATTGTCTCAACAGGTTGCTGGTGATAAAAGTTGCAGTTTTAATATGGATTGTTTCTCCTAAATGCTCTTAATCAAGCAAAGAAAAAAAAAAAAAAAAAAAGAATGAAATTTCAGGCACACAGTATTGCTTCACAGATTACAACTTCCTTGCTCAACAAAGTAGAAACAAAACGCAAAAGTATTTTTTCTTTGCACATACTTGTGAAATAGTTAAAGTAACTTCCTAGTTTAGTCACAAAAGATAAAATGTTATACGGTCTTTATAAATTGTCGATAATATAAAATGCATAATAAAGTATTTGCGCTATTGCTATTGCAAGTGTGCCTGAGTGTCTGTCCTAGGTTAGTTCTTTGTAGTATGTGTGCACACACCAGTTAGGAATTAATGTCCTGCTGTAATAAGCAAGGATGTGACAATATATGGTTAAAAAATAAGTGATAGCTTCCATAGCCATAAACTCTAAAGAAGCATGCTATCCTCACAATCTCTCCAAATGTCATAAATCATGATAAAATGCAAAGATTTTACTCTCAAGAAGCAATGGGACTGAAATATGTAGAAAGTCACTACTTTCATGTCTGTAAATCATACACATTTGAACATTTTACAGCATTTAAGTGCTCTGTAGCCTAGTGCTGAGTGATACATAAGATTCAAAATTATTTGGGTGGTACCTTTAATGCTTAGAAACGTATTAAATATCTGGTGCGAGCTCATCATAGCATAACCAGAAGTAATTAAAATGTTATTTTAAGGGTCCTAGTATACATGCTGGAGTCTCAAAAATAACTGTGTCAAAGGCAAGGACTCAAGCATCTCCTAGCTCCTGTAGTCTAACACACTCAAACTTGAAGACGAGTTTGGGCAAGCACCTGCCACACCTTACCTGAACATATTATTTCCAGCCATAAGGAGGGAGCAGGATAGGGATTTTAGGGCTAGGGAGCAGGAAGGGAATTTTAGGGTCAGAGAGCAATTAGAGAACTCAGTTTTATGGACAGGGTGGCAGTTTAGCTTTAGGAAGCCATCAGGGACTTTCAGATTTAGAAGTAGGAAGGGAATTTGGGGTTAGGAAATGGGAAGTGGAGTTTTATGATAAGCGAATGAGGACTTGGGTTGGAAAATATGTGAGAGTCTTAGGGTTAGAGTTAGACTCCGGTAGACCTATATAGTTTTACATGGTCAGGTGTTCGAAGGGCTATGTTGTTTTGAGTGATTGGGCTAGTGGGAGTTAGAGCACATGCTTTTTCAAGCAAGTATATTGTAAGCTACTAGCATGACAGCAGCTGTTGCATACCCTGTTTTAAGCTCAGTGATGGTTTGTCCTTTTCCTGAGGTTATACAACCTGGGGTAAAGTTATATAAGTTAGGAGAAATACACACATGTGCACCCACACTGCAGCCAGGGCCAATTTTCTTATTTTTTGGGAAAATACATCATTTCAATGATAATCTGTGTGGCAAGTTTACACTTGTAGTTTGTACTTGATAAATCAATGAGAATCCCAAATGCTTACAATCTTCTTCTTCTTCTTTCGGCTGCTCCCGTTAGGGGTCACCACAGTGGATCAACTGTTTCCATTTCTTCCTGTCCTCTGCATCTTGCTCTGTCGCACCAACCACCTGCATGTCCTCTCTTACCACATTCATAAACCTTATCTTAGGCCTTCCTCTTTTCCTGTTACCTGGCAGCTTCATCCTTAGCATCTTTTTCCCAATATACTCTGCATCTCTCCTCAGCACATGTCCAAACCAACGTAATCTTGCCTCTCTGGCTTTGTCTCCCAACCTTCCATCCTAGGCTGACCCTCTAATATACTTATTCCTAATCCTGTCCATCCTCGTCACACCCAGTACAAATCTTAACATCTTCAACTCTGCCACATCAAGCTCTGACTCCTGCCTTTTTGTAAATGCCACTGTCTCCAACCTATATAACATAGCTGATCTCTCTACCCTCTTGTAAACCTTCCCTTTCACTCTTACTGGTACTCGTCTGTCACAAATCACTCCTGACACTCTTCTCCACCCACTCTATCCTGTCTGTACTCTCTTCTTCACCTCTCTTCCACGCTCACCATTACTCTGAACTGTTGATCCCAAGTACTTAAACTCATCCACCTTCATCACCTCTACTCCCTGTATCCTCACCATTCCTCTATCCTCCCTCTCATTCACACACATATATTCTGTCTTAGTCTTGCTGACCTTCATTCCTCTTCTCTCTAGAGCATATCTTCACATCTCCAGGGTCTCCTCCACCTGTTCTCTACTCTCACTACAGATCACAATGTCATCTGCAAACATCATAGTCCACGGGGACTCCTGTCTGATCTCGTCTGTCAACCTGTCCATCACCATTTCAAATAAGAAAGGGCTCAGAGCTGATCCTTGATGTAATCCCACCTCCACCTTAAACACATCCGTCACTCCCAAATCCCAAATCCTTACAATATCCCAAATGCTTACAATACAAGAGCAAAATGGAATGATATGGCAACGTTTCCTGGAATAGTTTTTGACGAAACAGGAGTTCAGATCTCTTTAATAAACACTGCAAGTATCAAAACAGAGTGCAAACATTCCTTTCTTCCTTAAAATAAATACATTTGGCACACAACACCAGTGGACAAGAAATGAACTTTATATATTCAAAATGCTGTCCATCCCAAGTAAATTCACTGAGACATAAACTATGTTGTGGCAGTAGAGTTATTCAGATAGACTTCAGCAGCTTAGTGGCACATTGCAACAAACAAAACTAAAATGGCTGACTACATGGATAATGTTATACCTAACAAAATACAAAACTCAGCTTAGGTGATACCTTCTGGAATATTCTTTTCAGTCACAGTTCACATTTTGTAAGTGACAGTTATATCATACAGTAATTCTTTCTTTCATCATAAACTGGCAGCTCACAGTGCTACATTTCTAAGCATATTTCTCATAATCTCATGCTGTAACACTGACAGCACTGGTAGAGTTTTTAATAGAATCTAGAACAGAACCTGCCATTAAAAAAGGAATAATTAGTAGAGCATATACAATATTGGATGATAACTATAAGAATCAATCAGAGGAGGTTGGAAAGGATTGGGAAGAGAGATTGGAAAAAAAGTTCAAAAAGAAACAATGGGAGGATATATGTATGCCTCCAAAATATACAACAAACTCTAGAAGAGTAAGATTTTTGCCTGGAAATGTTTACATAGACATTTTTTATACCCCAAGTAGACTCCAGAGAATGTTTCCTTAGACAGAGAGCAAATGTTGAAGGGGTGAAGGGAAGGAAGAGGTAACTGGGAACATATTTTCTGGGAGTGTGGTGAGTTGGCAGACTTTGGGGATTCCCTGCTGGATGCACTGTTGGAGATGCTGGGTGAGCAGATTGGTCTGACGAGGGAGATGATTTTCCTGAGTTATGATACAAGAGTCAAAGTTGTCTAAACATGGTGAGGTATTGCTGTGTCTAGTGATGGTGGCTGCCAGGAAAGCAATTACTGGAAAATGGAAATCAAACTCTAAAACAACTATACTGGACATGATGAATAGTAACAGAGATAAAACAACTGGAAATGAGATCTTTAGAAAGGGGTAGGAACAAACTACATGGGAAAATATACATACAAGGGAGGAAAGTGGTATAAAAGGCAGTAAGACTTAAATGAGCTATGTAATGTTTGAGTGAGGAAGGTTGGGTAGATTATGGGTGATGTGTGGTGTTTGCAACTGGGACTGTGTCAGTGTAGTTTGTGATGTAAAATGCTTGTGACTAGGATTGTGTCTGTGTGGTTTGTTTTCATTTGTGTAAATGTATGATTGCCTATGTAGTAAGTGATGGTTTACTAAAGATGTTTCTTGTTTAAAAAAATAAGGTAGGAATTGAATAATTTATGTAGTGCTGCTTAGGCTATATGATATATAGTAATATATGTGAAGTATGTTTGTTATGTTAATATAGTTTGATTGCTTTTATATGAATTTAAATTTGCCTATGTCATAAGTGATTATTCAGTAAAAATGTTTGAAAAATATCTCATGCTGTAACACTCAGTAATTTTCATATATATAATAGTACTCTATTTATTGGAGGCGTTGAAATAACAGCAAGGTCAAATACAATGGTAGACTATCTGCATGTCTCTCCTAGTTAAGCAATGCTTCATAATATCTGTTAATTTGTTAATACACAAACCAGAGTTTATGCTTTTTTATCTAGACCTACAATACACAATTAAAGCATGATGTCTGAAACAATTCTCACATAACACAAATCTAGCCTAGTTTGCTTAGAAATAATGTCTGAAATAATTCTAATGGAGAAAATCCATTTTGACACTTATACATTTTATCCTAAAAACATCTGTCTCTTTATCTCATTCTTAATTTATGAATTAAACTATTATCTACATGGAAAAGAGAGTCAGAAGATCAGTGACAGAGCTGTATTGGATAACCATTTGATTATTTTCATCATCAGATCAGCACCAAGAAGTAACTCAGTAGGATAGACATGAGATGCAGAAAAAAAATGAGCGCTAAGTCAGAAATGCACCTACTCACTTGAATGCTGCAACTCTCTCTATGCATTTATATGCATCCATATATCACTAATCTATCAGTACCTATTTTGTATTATACTCATAATTCAGGGGCCTACACATGAAGCATGGCAAAATCAGAATTATAAATGTTTTAGACAAAGCATTTCAAAATGCTTTCCTCTCCATCCTGGAAACAGGTTGGTTACCCATGTCCATAGGTTCATAGGTTCATAGGTTAGTACTAGGCTATCAGCCCTAGGGCCTATACAAGCCTAGCCATAACAATTCCCTGGATATTTCTTCCCACAATATTTACTTCTCTGGACCCATGTCTAGCAGAGCAACTGACATGATCCCCAGGGTGAATTTCCTATCTCCCATCCAATCATCAAGGTTCCTTTTGAAGAGGGCCAAGGAGGCACTCTGCTTGACATGTATGGGAAGTCTATTCCAGAGTATGAGGAGTCTCTGGGTCAGGAACCTATCCCTCCAGCATGTTTTGTTCATTGTGATGACAAGGTTTAGATCCCTGGAGAGTGTGGCTCTCAGGGATTGGGATTTCTTTAAGTGGAGCATGTCCAACAGCTCAGGGTTTGACATGGCCTTGTATGTGAAGCAGAGATAGCCTCTGAGTAGATGATATGCCACAGAGTATAGCTGGAGTTTTTTTAGACGGTCAGCATATGACATCTGCTTTAGGCCTGTGATTCTTTTAGTGAGGTATTTCTGTGGCCTTTCCAGCTGTTGCAGATGTCTTGTGAGGTACATACCAAACGGGGCATTATACTCTATAATGGGTCTAATGAGGGATGAGTACAGTGGTACAATGACCTCCTTTTTTCTGGATGAAAAGCCCTTAGTGATGAGGTGTGCCACATAGAAGGATTTCCTGACTGTTGTGGCGATGTGGTTATCGAAGGTGAGACCACTGTCCACCTGTGTCCCTAAGTCTCTCATCACACTTTTGATGTTTAGTGTACTGCCACCTATGTGGTAATTCATGGGCACATGTTTTTTTTCCAAAGGGGATAACTATACATTTCTTGGCATTAAGCTTGAGCCCATGGCTCTGGCACTAGGCATCTGTTTCTGTAAGACCCTTTTGTAGAATATTCACATCATTTGGAGATTCAGTAATGGCTCCCAGTTTGCAGTCATCTGCAAACTTTGTTAGCCAGAGTCCCTTAGTGTTGGCCTGTACTTCAGAGAAGTAGATGCCAAACAAGAGTGGTCCCAAGGCTGAACCCTGAGGTACTCCACTTGTCACTTGTCTGGAGCTGGATTTGGAGTCGGCTACTTTTACAGTCTGGGTTCTGTCAGTACGCCAGTTGGCAACCCATCAAGTGACATAGGGATTTATGCCCAGTTTAGTAAGTTTATCTATGATTCCAGAGTGGGGGATGGTGTCAAAGGCCTTGGCAAAGTCCAGATAGGCTGTGTAGACTGCCTTATCCTTGTCCACAGCTTTAGAGACTGATTCGAAGAAGTCAATCAGGTTCAGGAGACAAGATTGGCCCTTCACAAACCCAAACTGGGTGAGGTCCAGCGTTTGAAGGTTGCCACTGTCTTTGTTTATAAGTTCCATGATAATGCATTCCATGCCCTTGCAGATCAGGCTCGTCAGACTGATGGGACAGTAGTTCCCGGGATCCAAGGTAGATCCCCCCTTGTGGAGTGGTATAACTGTAGTTGTGCACCACTCAGTGGGCATGAAGCCTGAGGTGACACTATGATTAAACATGACACTTAGGTGAGGTGCCAGTTCATTTTGTAGTCCATGTAGTACACAGCCTGGGATGTCATCTGGTCCCATGGATGCTGTATTCTTAGCTTTGGAGAGTGTGGTTTCTACCTGTGTGGCCATGATTACCGGAATTTGGCAATCTTTTGGTATTGAGATGGGCCCTTTAGGGGGTGAGAGGGGGGTGAAGTTAGCACTAAATCAATCTGCCAAATGATGAGCTATCAGCTTCTTTGGCATCTGAACATTTTGCATCTTTCTGAAATATGGTTAGTGTGTCACCCTTGATAACACAGGACAAACAAGGAAGATTACAATTAATTCACCTTTGCATCCTACATTAGCACTTTTTGAGAAGCATTGTGAAGCAGATTTATGAGTAACATGTTCTAACCTGTCTAAAAAGAGATTCCCGCAACTGCCACAACTTGACAAAAGAAGAAATCAACTTCTAAATTAATTAACAAGGGGGGTATGGTCCTAATGGATAAAAATGATTACACCAATAGAATGGATTGTACATAGGCAGATAATGTTTTAATCAAAAATCATCATGAAATGATATTAGCATGTCCATTAAGACAGGGACTTTAAAGCTGGCTGCATACTGATCTACAGCTTAATTTCAGCTCCCCCATTGTGACCAAAATGAGAGATAAGGGTCAGAAACTTTGCCAGCTTTAGTAAATTCAGTTACTGGCTAGTAAGTACATTGCCTGGATGCCACCAAAGATAAACTTCAAGAGCCTGAAAGAAAATCAACTAGAAAAGCTGAAGAAAAAACACTGACTGGGAAGAATCCTGAAGCTGTTCAGCAAAAAGCAGTTCAAGCTCCAGTTTTGGTATAAGACATGGCTTCAAGTGATCTACAAGGAAAAAATAAATCAAATGTGCCCTGAGCTGGTTAATAAAATGAAGCAATGAAGAAGAATATCAACTCAAATAACAAAAGCCTAGCAAAAAACATAAGCAGTTTAGTCATCTATTCAGATCAACTGATAAAACTGCAAAAATCAGCAGTCGAAATTAAGAAAAAGCTGACTAAGTATGAGACTACTCAAGAAGAGCTGTTTAAAAATGGTAGAGTTAGAAGACAGAGCACACAAGGAAAACCTGAGATTTTCTGCTGTACCGGGGAAACTGGAAGGAACAGGCTATTGTATAAATTTTATGAAAGCACAAATAAGCAGCTGAACTGGTATTCCACAGCAAGATTTGTTTATTGAAAGGGCATATCATGTATATGCTCCAAACCCAACCATGAAAAAGCAGCCAAGACCTGTATTACTAAAGATTTAATCATAACAGCAAATTGATTCCGACAAAACTGTGGCAGAAGGATAAAGTATTAAAACCTGAAGACAGTAGAGTGTTTGTAGAAAATGATTATTCACTGTACACTCAGTAGAAGATAAGCAAATTTATTACAGCAATCAGGGAATATTGATACGCAGATATGAGTTTCAAGCTGCTGTATCCAGCTGCCTTCAAAGTACTTTTTTCTTGGACAATCAAAGTAATTTTTGATGCAGAAGAGGTAAAAAGGGAATATGAAAGTTTCTCCAACAAAAACTGAGTCAGCAAACAGAAGGAAACGCTGCTTCTTATTTTTTTTCTGATAATAAATCTCATAGATAGAATTTTCCCATAAAATCTTTTAAATTGTTCCAAAGGAAAATGCTTGAGAGACAAAAAAGCATAGAAGTTGACTCAAAGAATCAGAATTACATTAGCCTTTTACCAAGTCTAGGGTTGGAAGATGGAGATGAACAGAAAGCAGACCAGCAACACTGAAATAAGTGAATAAATGTAAGATTATAAAGCATCAATCACATTTGTGAATATGGCTGTACAAGAAAATGTGGAATGATTGGACTTTTGTTGACTTTATTAAACTTGTGGAGGATTGAAAATCATATACCCCACTTCATGTCATTATTGTTTAGAAGGAAACTAAAAGGAAAAAAAGATGTAACTAAGTAAAACTATTTTTTTTCTTAATAGTGTTAGCATAAAATAATCTGTGATATAAATTGCATGATATATTATAAAGCATTTTCAGTTGTATGTGATAAAGATACTAAAGTAAACAAGTACTTTTGTCTTCTTTTTCAGTTTTAAGAAATGTATGCAATACAGTGTAAAAGGAGAAGAAACACTGGACAAAGGCATGCTTAAGTTAATGTGCTGTAATCTTGGGTTGTTGAAGCAGGGAGTATATTGTAAATGTGTGCAGATTAAAATGCATGCCGAGATTATATGTTTTCTGTTACTTTTGCATAGGTAAATATTTGGATTAAGACCCTTGGCTTAATCTAATAAGTTTTTGTATGTGTGTGTATGCAAGTAAATAAGATAATAATGAATGTAATGAAAGTTTCCCTTTACTGAAAAAATATTCATTGCGAACAAAAAGTTTGCAGCTGAGGGCAGCTGTACATTTTGTTCTTATATATCAATGGAGACAAGCTGACAACAGGGACAGGCAGTAAAAGCCAGAGCACTTTTTTACAGCTAAAATTTAATGTTTTCTGAAAGCATACAATCTGTTTTTCACATCTGAAAGGGGAATAAAGATAAGAACAAACAGCAATTAGTGCAAGTAGGAACACAGGCTGTAGCATGCACTTTAGAATGGATGTATTTAATTTTAGGTTAGGTAATGCCTGTGGGTGCAGCTGTTGATATGAGAAAATTGCTCCTATCAGGAGGGTTAGACTTCATTATTTGAAGATGTACATAGTGTTGTGTGTTTAAGTTAATCAGTTATGGGGTGTGTGAAGAAAATGAAAACACTGTTGTCTGTGTTAGCATGTCTGGCTGGAGATTTGTGTATATTTTCAGCTTAACTTGTATTGTATGCCAGCATTCCTAATTGTGAAAATGTAAATAAGTTTTAAAATGCGTATTTCACTCTTTAAACAGAATGTTTAAAGAATCTGTCACTGCTGTGATACATTTCTAACTGTGAATGCTTGGGAGGGACATTCTAAAGCACTGTGGAAAATCAGCTGAACAGTGAGTAATGTCATTAGAATATTCCTGGTTGCTAAGTGATTATTTAAACAGCTGATTGACAGGAAAAGAACTTTCTCAAACAGCTAACTGTTATATTTTAAAAATTAGACAGTTGAGACTGCTGAAGACAGTTGAAGTGGCAGTTAGTCAAGTACTGAGCAGTTTGTCAAGTGCTGTGCAGTCAGTGGACTCCAAGAAATGATAACTCATCAAAAACTGTAAGCTTGACTTGGCCTTGCTATTATATGTTAGATTAGATCAGGGACAGTATTCTTTAGTTAGTTAGACTAGGACAGCTTTGTTATTAAGATAGAATTTTTCTAGAATAATGGACTCCTATCATGCAGTTTAATTTTACATTTCCAGTAATTGAGTTCTGGTGTTTATTGAAAGCTATTTATTTACATTCTTGTAATCATTTTTACTTATTATTAAATGTTTTTCATTACTTTACATTGTGGCTGTAAATCGGTGTATTTTTTTTTCATTTAGAGATTAGAGAGTACTTCTACCTGTTTGATACTCCCCGGGTCCCCTTGAAGACCTGGCCACTTATGGTGATAGCTATCATTTATTGTGACATTTAATTTTCATAACTGGACACTCCTTTAGAAGGGCACGAAGACACTCTCATTGGTGGCAGCATTACTGTATTATTTTGGGGAAGGGACACAGCTGGAAATCTGTGTCAGGCTTTCCCAGAAGTGTTTGGATGTGTGAGATTTAAATTTACTTTGAGTGTGAGTGTATCAGAGGTATTAAACTGGGACACTTTGCTCTGAAGTGTGTAATAAGAAAATACATTGGAGTGAACAGAGGTATAAAGTCCAGTCCTAGGAAAATAAAGTGTGTTCCTGTTGTACTCTTGGAGAAAATTGTGAAATATTACTTCTGTTTTCTTATATTTGCGTCATTAGTGAGGACTGAAGCTCCTTAGTTACTGATCCAGGATAGAAAGGTATATCTCATTTAATTGCTGGTAGTCCACTGGGATATAACTGGAAGTCACAGGGTGTTCTGGGAAGTGTTTGTTGTTTTGGATTTTCATTAAAACAAAAGTCTTGTAAAATGTTACATAGGTTCAAATGGATATAACAACAAATAGCTGCATCAAAGATCAACCTGCCAAACAATAGTGAGTGTCTGTAACACAAAAGCTGGAAAGAGACATTTAAAAAAAGTTGTCATATATAATAGATGGGAATAATAACTTCCTATCATAATGGCTACACTATCCATATTATTGTGGAACATGAACAATCTCACAGGTATAGACAAGAAAGTAAGATTATTGAGCTGTACTGAAATGTGCAGAGTACAAACAACAATAACCAGAGATCCAAAAATTTGTATACAGCAGAGGAAATGTGGAAACCAAGAAAGAGCACAAATGGAAATATTTATGCTAGCCTAGTATGCCAAGGTTAGAGGAAGATGATGTTCAAAAATTAACAGTTAAGATAAGAGGAGATGAGATAAAAAATTGTGAAGTATAATCTATCTGCAGGAAAGTCTCCAGGAATAGATGTTATTCATGTGGAAGCTTGGAAACTAAGAGGATAGAAAGTGATAAAGACAGAGTGGTTTTATGTAACAGCATTTAAAGAAGGGGGAAGCACAAACATACTGGAAGAAAGCTATAGAGGCTGTAATACCTAAAGACAGTAAAGACCCATCAGACCCAGCTTCTTATAGGCCCATTTCAATTTTAAGCCATGATTATAAAGTGTTTATGTCTATAATAGCTAAAGGAATGGCAAAGAAGTTGTTAAAATGTATAGATATGGATAAATGTCATTTTGTGGAGGGGAGGCAAATATTTCACAGCATTAATAGAACAATGATGATTCAGAGGGAAGGAGAGTATAAGAAAATACTGCTGTTGTTGATGGGTCTTGATGCAGAAAAAGTTTGGATTTTACGAGTAGACAATGGAACATTTACATTCCCTGATATAATAATAAGGTTAATTTGGAGGATATATGAGGGATTGGAGGCAAAAATTAAAATGGGAGGGTTCCAGTCTGACAACTTGTGTGTGAACAGAGGAGACAGGCAGAGGTGTCTTCTTTTCTGAACAGGTAAGCATGCACTCTCGGGCTTCTAGTTTGAGTGGATGAAAGTGAATTCAGCAAGGATCAGACTACCTGAACTACATTTGCCAAAAAAAAAAAAAAACTGCAGAAGAACACTTTTTAAGTGTTTTGTACATAGGACAAGCCTCTCTGCACACCCCTAAACCTACATATATCAACTCCATGGTCACACCAACTCAAAAGAAATGGGAAATTCCCCCCAAAAGGGCATCACTGTTGGCAAAACTCACTGACAAGGATTTTCTATGGAGGAACACCGCTGCTCTACAGGTTGAACCTTGGGCAGTTAAAGATTGAGAGTGCAGTTTTCATCCAACAGTATGCTACCCCATTCAATGCCTGACACTAGCACTGGTAACCATTGTCTCATAAATATCTACCGAAAATGTATTAAAACAGTATTCAGTGAATCATGCACATAATGTGATTTCTGAATTCCAACTTTTCACTGTTCAGAAGCATAACACACGCATTCACACAGACATCTTTCGTGAGCCCATAAGCACAGGACATGAAAAGTATGCCTCAGTGCCTAACTTTGTAAAACTAGCATTAGTAGTTTTCCAAAACAGATACAAGCAGCAAAAATGTTTTAGTCCCTTTAGTTTTATATACAATTCAGGCATATTTTTATCAACCAGAAAAGAAATTGAGGACAATAATTAATAAAGAGTTGAATTAATTTATCTGGGAGGGGAAGAGGGCAAGGGTCAAGAGGGATAAGATGTTCCTCCCAAAAGAACAAGGTGGGTTAGTATTACCTGATTTGAATGAATACTTTATAGCTACACAGTTATGGCTCATATACATAACACAGTCAGTTAGCTATAATCCAAAGTGGAAAGGGATGATAATGAAACAAGGGGAAGTTTGCAAAATAAGGAGAGAGTGGGATTATGGATGCAGATCCTTAGGGAGAATAACAACAGCCATACAGAATATTATATTTGTAAAGTAGCAGAAAGTATTCTAAGAACTAAGCCAATTAGAGAATGGAGAAAGGAGATTTTGCTGATAGGGATGACCGTAAATAGGGGTACATAAAATAGGCAAGAGGGGGGATGGAATTTACTGGAGAAAAATGGCAAAGGAACCAAGTTACTGGGAGCAAATAAATACAGAGGGAAATGTAATAGAATGGGAAGATGTTAAGAAAACATTTGGACTGCATATTAGAGACTACCTTCCCTATCACTGATATATATTACAGTATAGGCAAACAGAAAGAGATAGGGGAGTCCAGATTGAAAGACCTGCTCTGGTAGATATTTAGTTGAATCCAGAACAGATGCTGCTGCTAAAAAAGGATCGTTAGTAGGGCATGTAAAATGTTGCACGATAACTATAGAAGAGATTGGGAAGAGAGATTGGCTAAGCAATTCACAAGGAAACAATGGGAGGACATGTGCATGCCATCCAAGTATACAACAATGTCTAAAGAATTTAGGGTTTTTTTCCTGGAAGTGTTTGCATAGATATTTTTATTCCCCAAGCAAACTCCAAATAATTTTTTCTCAGGTAGATGGCAAATATTGAAGGTGTGATGGGGAAGAAAGAGATAAATGGGAACATACAGTGGATATAAAAAGTTTGCACACCCCTGTTAAAATGCCAGGTTTTTGTGATATAAAAAATTAGACCACAATAAATCATTTAAAAACTTTTCCCACCTTTAATATGACCTATAAACTCTGCAATTCAATTGAAAAACAAATCTGCTATGGGAAAAAATAAATAAAAAACAATAAGCTGGTTGCATAAGTGTGCAAACCCTTAAGCTAATACTTTGTTGAAGCACCTTTTGATTTAATTACAGCATTCAGGCTTCTTGGGTGCACACCTGCCATCAATTAAAGACACTCTGATTAACCCCAAATAAAGTTCAGCTGTTATAGTAGGATTTTCCTGACATTTACTCAGTTGCCTGCTAAAAAGCCATGTTTCGCAGAGAGCTTACAAAGCATCAAATGGATCTCATTGTTAAAAGGTATCAGTCAGGAGAAGGGTCCAAAAAAATTTCCACAGCATTGGATATACCATGGAACACAGTGAAGACAGTCATCAAAAAGTGGAGAAAATATGAGATAACAGTGAAGTTGGAAAGACCTGGACTGGACATCCCTTCAAAATTGATGAAAAGACAAGGCAAAAACTGGTCAGAGAGGCTGCCAAGAGACTTACAGCAAGACTGAAGAAGCTGCAGGAATGTTTGGCAAGTACTGGTTGTGTACTACATGTGACAACAGTCTCCCGTATTCTCCATATGTCTGGGCTATGGTGTAGGGTTGCAAGACAGAAGCCTTTTCTTACACAGAAAAACATCCTGGCCTGGCTAAAATTTGCAATACAATAAATCAAGTCTCCCAAAAGCATGTGGGAAAATGTGTTATGGTCTAATGAGACCAAGGTTGAACTTTTTGGCCACTATTCTAAAACGTACATTTGGAGCAAAAACAGCAGTTCACATCACCAAAAGAACACCATCCCCACAGTGAAGCATGGTGGTGGCAGTATCATGCTTTGAGGTTGCTTTTCTTCAGCTGGAACTGGGGCTTTAGTCAAGGTGGAGGGAATTATGAACAGTTCCAAATACCAGTCACTTTTGGCCCAAAACCTTTAGGCATCTGCTAGAAAGCTGAAGATGAAGAGGAATTTCACCTTTCAACACAACAATGACCCCAAGCATACATCCAAATCAACAAATGAATGGCTTCACCAGAAGAAAATTAAAGTTTTGGAATGGCCCGGCCAGACCCCAGACCTAAATCCAATAGAAAATATGTGGGGTGACCTGAAGAGGGGTGTGCACAACAGATGCCCTAACAATCTGACAGATTTGGAGCACTTTTGCAAGGAAGAGTGAGCAAATATTGCCAAGTCAAGATATGCCATGCTGATAGACTCCTACCCAATAAGACTGAATGCTGTAATTAAATCAAAAGCTGCTTCAACAAAGTATTAGTTTAAGGGTGTGCACACTTATGCAACCAGCTTATTGTAAGATTTTTTCTTTTTTATATTTTTCCTCCTAACAGATTTGTTATTTTTTCAATCAAATTGTACAGGTTATAGGTCACATTAAAGGTGGGAAAAGTTTTGAAATTATTTATTGTGGTCTGATTTTTTATATTACAAAAACCTGGCATTTTAACAGGGTTGTGTAAACTTTTTATATCTAGTGTATGTTTTAGGAATGTAATGAGTTGGCAGACTACAAAAATAGTGAGTGAGCAAGTTGCTGTAATTATAAATAAACTGGAAATGGGATCTTTAGAAAAGATTAGGAGAAAAATGACATAGAGAAATGGAAATTGTAATAACAATACATGCAGAATAATGTTTTGGTGGACGAGTGAGATTTACGTGAAGGCAAGAATTGAGCAATTTATATAATGTTGGATTGATGATAGTTATACAAAAATATGTGATGTATAATGTTGGCAACTAGGAACATGTAATATGTTTTTTCTTTTATATAAATGTATGTTTTCCTGTGTCTTAAGGTATAATTCAATAAAGGTGTTAAAAATATATCCTATAAGACTATTGACTGGATGCTGGATGATTTGATCTTAAAAAATAATAGACATTAAATTGTGCAACTTTTTGATATGTGAAGTCACCAGTAATTCTAGCCAACTTTGGGATACTAAAGATACATAAGGATGCAAATCACACGCCCATGAAGACCCCTTTTCTTAAGGACTGCAGACTGTTCTTCGTGCCAAGTTTATAGACAATAAGTTAAAATCATTTTTCAGAGATAGTGGGTATGTATTCATAGGATCATAGAAGGTTACTAGGCTATTGATCCTGAGGCCCTTATAAGCCTAGTCAAAAGTTTAGCCCATGTTTAGACAAATTAGCACCCAATCTCCCTGTCCAGCAGGGACATGGGTGAATCCCAGGGGTATATTTTCTGTTTCCCATCCAGTTATCCAGGTTGTTCTTAAAAAGGGGTAAAGAAGTACTCCACTTAATGTGGAGAGGGAGGCTATTCCATTGATGAGGGATTCTCCAGGACACAAATCTGTCCTGGCAACAAGTCCTGTTGATGTCACGGACCAGGTTGAGGCCACGTATGCAGGTTACTCATGTGGACCTTGACTTGTGGATATGCAGCAGTCCTATCAAGGTGAGGTCCATGATCGGGTCTATATCAAAATCATGAAGAGGTATTTCGGTGAACACTTCTTCATCGACACATACTGAATGAACACACTAAACCGTGATTGTTCACAACAGCAATGTCTTTCCCTGGGAAAGAAATCACTTGGCCTTCTGTTTAAGTTTGTCATTTTCTCCATTGTAGTGCAATCTCAGAGTTGGTATATTTAGTTACGGGGTGTGGGGGGTACAGCCCCCCCCTGTGTTGGGGGTGTGGGGGCGAAGCCCCCATTTTGTTTTGTTTGAGGTGGTGTGTTCGTGGGTTGAGGGCAAGCAATTTCTTTCCCAGGGAAAGAAATTGCTGTTCTGAATTATCATGGTTTAGTGTGTTCGTTCAGTAGGCGTTGATGAAGATGCATTCGCTGAAACACCTCTTCGAGATTTTAATATAGATCCCCATGATTGCCTTGTATGCCAGACAGAGGTCACCTCTGAGACGTCTGTATGAAACTGAGTAGAGGGATAGGGCTTTTAGCCTATCTGTGTATGGTAGATGTTTGAAGCCCTGGATTTTCCTGGTGAGGAACGTCTGTGGTCTCTCCAGCTGCTGTATGTGCTTTGTGAGGTACATGCCGAAAGATGCATTGTACTCAATAATGGGCCTTATAATGGAATATGACCACCTTGTTTTTGGATAAGATACCCTTACTTATGAGGTGGACCATGTAGAAGGCTTTCCATACCATGGAAGCAACATGGTCGTCAAACGTCAGGATGCTATCAACCTGGGTGCCCAAATCCCTCATGACTGATTGAGTGCTTAGGATGTTGTTATTCATGTGATAATTTGTGGGGACATCACTCTTCCCAAAAGGGATGATGATGCATTTTTTGGTATTCATCTTGAGTCCATGTTTCTTGCACCAGTCATTTGTCTGAGTGAGAACCTCTTGGAGGATGTCCACATCACTAGAGGAATTGATGACAGCACCCAGCTTGCAGTCATCTGCAAACTTGGTCAGCCATAGCTCACTGGCTTTGGCCTGCACCTCAGAAAAGTATATCCCAAATAACAGAGGCCCCAAGACCAAACTCTAGTGTACACTGCTTGTTACAGTATTACTGCTTGAGGTGGCTTCCCCTATTTTGACTATGTGGGTTCTATCAGTGAGCCAGTTTGTTACCCATCTGGTAACATATGGATTGATGCCTAGTTGAGAGAGTTTATCTGTTATGCCCAAGTGGAGAATAGTGTCAAAGGCTTTGGCCAGGTCAGGGTAGGTGGTGTGCACAGTCTTCCCCTAGGCCATGGCTTTGCTGACTGTTTCAAAGAAGTTGACTAGATTTAGCAGACATGACCTCCCCTTGACGAAGCTAAACTGTGTGGGATCAAGTGTTTGGAGGTTGCCAATGTCCTTGTTAATGAGGTCCATGATAATTCTTTCCATGGCCTTGCAGATCAGACTAGTTAGGCTGATAGGTCTATAATTTCCTGGATCAGTGGAGTCTTGGCATATTCTGTAATATAGTGAGAATGTAGAGTATGACTAGGACATTTTGTGCTAACAGGAAATGTACAACATTTATTCACGGTGATGCCAAGAGAACTATGTATGACATTATTTACCAAAGCTATTAGAGTGATAAGAACTTAACAAACATTATTAGATTTATTGAGCAATTTATGCAGTGTATCCTGGATTATAACTATTTTTTATTTTGAGAGGGATTTTATCACCAGATACAAGGTATGGCTATGGGGGCAACATCAGCCCCAGTATATATGTCAATGTGGTAAATGGGAATGAGAAAGGAATTATGTATTTCAGTCACCTTAAAAAAAACACATTAAATTATATTTAAGATTTATGGATGACATCTTTTCAGTGTGATCATAAAATAGATTTGCAAAATTGTTTGCATTCTTAGAGTCCACTAAAGTCCTTCTTTTTAATACCTGCGTATAATACATCCAAGACTAAAATTAGTTATTTGGATGTAATATTGTATAAGGACATGGAAAACAACATATTTTGTTCCTCAATGTATTGAAAACAGACTTATTCCAGCACTTTCCTATATTTTTCTAGTAACCACTTTACATACATTCATAGGTTCATAGGTAGGTACTAGGCTATCGGCCCAAAGGCCTAAGTAAGCCTAGCCAATAAGGTTCCCTGGCTTATGCCACCCAAGAAAATTAATTTCCTGTGCCCCTGTCGAGCAGAGCCACAGAAGTGATCCCCGGGGTGTATTTCCTATTTCCCATCCACTCATCAGTGTTTTTCTTGAAGAGTGCTAATGAGGAAGTTTGGTTGACTTAGATGGCTAGCTTGTTCCAGAGTATAGAAAGTTTCTGGTTCAGGAATCTATCCCTCCAGCATGTCCTGTTTATTGTGGTGACAAGGTTTAGGTCCCTAGAGCATGTAGCTTGGAGGGACTGGGATTTCTTTAGGTGTAGCATGTCCAACAGCTCTGGGTTTAACATAGCTTTATATGTTAGGAAGAGATCTCCTCAAAGTAGGCAATATGCTACAGAGTAAAGCTGGAGTTTTTTGAAACGGTCAGTGTAGAGCATCTGTTTGAGGCCAGTAATCCTCTATGTGAAGTATTTCTGTGGCCTTCCCAGCTGCCGCAGATGTCTTGTGAGGTATATTCCAAAAGGGGAGTTGTACTCTATAATGGGTCTAATGAGTGCCGGGTAGAGGGGAATAATGACTTCTTTTTTCCTGGATGAGAACCCTTTTGTGATGAGGTGTGCCACATAGAAGGATCTCCTGACTACTGTGATGATGTGGTTATCAAAGGAGAGTCTACTGTACACCTGAGTGGGTTCCAAGGTCTCTTATCACACATTTGGCATTAAGTAGACTGCCGTTTATATGGTAGATCATGGGTACAGAGTTTTTACCAAAGGGGATGACAATGCACCTTTTGGCATTGAACTTGAGGCCATGCCTCTGACACCAGTCATCTGTCTCAGTGAGGCCCTTCTGTAGGATGTCCACATCTTTTGGGGACTCGACTATGACTGCTAGTTTGTAGTCATCTATGAACTTTGTTAGCCAGAGGCCTTCTGTGTAAGCCTGTACTTCAGAGAGGTAGATACAAAACAGGAGAGGTCCCAGAACTGAACCCTGTGGCACTCCACTTGTCACTGGTTTGAAGTCAGATTTGGAGTCTGCAACTTTTACAGTATGGGTTCTGTCAGTGAGTCAGTTGGCAACCCATCTTGTGATGTAGGGATTTATACCTAGTTTAGTGAATTTAGCTTTAATTCCAGAATGGGGGATGGTGTCAAAAGCCTTAGCGAGGTCAACATAGACTGTGTGAATCACCTTGTCCTCATCTACGGCTTTGGTGACTGCCTCAAAGAAGTTGATCAGGTTCAGAAGGCATGATCTGCCTTTCACAAACCTAAACTGGGTGGGGTCCAGAGTTTGGAGGTTACCAATGTCTTTGTTTATGAGTTCCATGATGATACGTTCCATGGCCTTGCAGACCAGGCTCATCAGGTTACTATGGCGATAGTTTCCAGGATCAGTGGTGGCTCCCTCTTTGTGGAGTGGGATAACTGTTGCTGTGCACCATTCCACTGGCACAAAGCCTGATGTGCGACTATGATTGAACATGGTGCTTAGATGGGGAGCCAGTTCGTTGTGAAGTTCATGTAAAATGCAGCCTGGGATGTTGTCCTGTCCCATGGATGCTGTGTTTTTGGTTTTAGAGAGTGCAGCTTTTACCTGCATAGTTGTAATTACAGGGACTCTGCATTCTTCCTGTATAGATTTGGGCCCTTTAGCGGGTGAGAGGAGGGTAAAGTTAGCACTGAACCTATCTGCCAGGATGTTGGCAATATCAGTTGTTTCTGTAATTTTCATGCTGTTGTGCTGTAACTCAGAGTAGATCTGGGTTTTGCCATTGAGATTCTTGACATAGCTATAGAATGTTTTGTGGTTGCCCTTAGAATCAGTGGTGATTTTGTTTTTGTAGCTAGCATTGGAGGATCTTATAAGGGATCTCAGCTTCTTACCGAGGCTGACCAGGGAGCTCCTCCTCTCATGGGATTTTGCTCTATTTTGCAACAGTTTCTTCCTTCTGTTGTAGAGTTTGTTTATTTCCGGGGACCACCAGATTGGCTTCCTTTTTTTGGAGGACAGAGTCTTGGTTCTGTTTGGGATAGCACGATCCATGGACTCGTGTAAGTGCTTATAGAGTTCATTTGTGTAGGATTCAACAGTCATATCTGTATTGTCCATCTGTATGGGTGTCATGAAATTCACCACTTCTGTCTTAAGAAGCATGAAGTTGGCTTTGGAGAAATTTTTTACCATTGTTTCCTTAATGGTGGGTGGGGAGGGATGCGGATAGCTAGGGTAATTAGCTTATGGTCGGATTTGATCAACGAGGAATTGACTTCAGGTGTGGAACACTGGTCACTCATGTTGGTAATGACTAGGTCTAGGATATTGTTGCTCCTGGTGGGGGTGTGGATAAGTTGATCCAGGGCATTGGAATTTATGAATTCCAGAAAGCGTTGAGCGAAGGAGTTGGTACATGAGTAGTTTTCCCAGTTAATGTTGGGGTAGTTGAAATCGCCCATTATTAGGGTGTTTGGTTAAACCCTAATATTTTCCAGTATATCAAGAAAAGAGGAGTGGGAATCCTGGGGCATGGTGGGAGATCTGCAGCAAGCTACAATTTGGATTCCAGTTTTGCCCAGAGTCAGTCGCACTTGGATGACCTCAGATGCATTATGCTGTGAAACAAGCCTGGAGGTGTGGATATCCTTAATGAATATGGACACACCTCTGCCTTCGGTGTTCTGGTCCAGGTTAGATGGCCGAAAAGTGTGGTATGAGTTATAGCCTGGTAATGCAGGGGTGCTCTGTAGAGCCTTGAACCAGGTCTCAGTCACTGCACAGATATCGATGTTCTCCATTTTAAGGAGTGCCTCGAGTGAGTGCATTTTGAGATTTAGACTTCTAACATTGAGTAAAATTACCCTCAGTTTTTGCTTGCCTGTTCATACTATGGTGGTGAATTTGAACCTTGCCTAAAAAAGGCACTATAGGGGCGGCAAGACCCTTAGCCAGTATACAGAATCCCAGGGGTGACAGGTGCAGGCCATCTCTGGAAAAACATTGTGGTCTGTCGACCATGTCGTCCCAGGCAGACAGATACTGGATTCCCTTAGAATGACACCAGAAGCTTAGCCAAGTGTTGAAGTCAATCATTTTGTCCTTGTACTGCGGTATCATTCTGGGTGATGGCAGGATGCTACTCAAGACTAGGGTCATACCTGCCTGGGCTACAAGATCAAAGAGCTCTTCCATGTCTCTTTTCATGTAGTCCAGGGAGGTACATCTAAGTTCGTTCACACCAACATGGACAATGACAGAGTCATATTTGTACTTGTTGTGGAGTGACCTGAGTGGATGGGTTATGTGGTGGATCCTGGCACCAGACAGGCAGCTGACAGTAACCTTCTCCTTGCTTAGCCTGGTGAGACATCAGTGTGCCTGACTATAGAATCATCTATGACTAGTGTGTTGGGTACATTGTTTTGCCTTATGGGCTGTGGTTTATTGGCACACTGAGTCTGTGGGCTATGTGTCATTTGGGTTGTGTTGGGGGGAGTGGAGGTTGCTTGCGTTTCTGCTTTGGAGGTCTTTGTTGCTTGAGCAGATTATTATTGAGAGCCTCTGTGAATGTTTTTGTGTTTTTATGTGTGGATTTTGGTGGTGTAGGTTTAGTGGGACTATATGATGAGTGTGGTGTCATGCAAGTGTTTACCTTCTCCTCTTGACTGTCAAGTTCAGTCTTGGTTGGAGAGAACTTTACCTCCAGTTTGGCTAGATAAGTGCATCTCTCACAAGTTGTGGTGTTGGGTGGTAGTAGGAGAGGGTAGTCTGTGTACATGAGACAATTGCTACATTGCCCCTAGATGCCCAGATTCATCAGATAGGAGAAAACACTGGGAGCTGAGCCTTGGACATGCCTGAATAAAAAACTACTTTCCTCTAGACAAGTGAGGAAAGTGAGTATAAGAGCTGTTTTTCTCTAAGCAAGTGAGGAAAGTATGTATGAAAACTATTTTCCTCTAGGTAAAGAGGAAAGATGAGTGCTGTAGTAATTTGTAGCTTATTTAGTGCTAACAACAAGTTCTGAACAAGTGCTGAGCACGAATAAGCAAATTCAAGTGCTAAAACTAAGAATCTCTACCTGGATCATGTGGTAGATAGGCTACCTAGTGCTTACCACTCCCACTGATAAGCTGGAATGCTTCCCTCCAACACGGAAAGGCTTGGGGGGCTCAGAAGCTTACATGGCACAAGAAGAAGCTAATCAACGTACAAATTATTAGGTTATTAAAGCTAGTGAGTAAAGTCCTTGGAAGAACTTGCTAAGATGAAACAAATGTTTATTCTAAGGGATGTTACACTCTACACAAACTCATAGAACATGTCCCCATGGAAATAAGGGGACATGGGTATACAGATTTCCCCTCTTTATTAAGTAGCATTGAAGTTAGTCTAAGAGCATTATACCAAAACTGTAATAAATTTTTTCTGACCTTTATGGTTGCTCACAGTATGCATTGTGGTATAAATTATGTAGTGACAGGAAAATATTAGAAAAATGGAAAGAATACAGTGACAAGAGACACCAATACTAAAACTATAGGAATTAGCTCTAAATTTGTTTATGAGAGTAGCATGAATCTGAAAGGGATTTTTGAAAAGAAAAAGAAAGAACATACCTTAATGGCTTCTTATGTGGGTTAAATGCAGGGGGAAAATGTCAAAGTGTGGTGCATGCAAATACTGCAATATATTCATGAAGGGCCATATGTAATTGCAACTAACCACTCACAAACTATATCTTGCCATGAAGAATGTAATTGGAAAAGTAAAGTCATAGTTTATTTAGCAGGTTGCCTCTCCTGTGTTGCCTTCCACATGGGCAAAACACAGAGGCTGCTAAGCCAAAGGATATATCAGAAGGATGTAAAAAGGAACTTTATTAATAATGCACTTTTAAACATTTCTCTCAATGTGACAACGTCAAAAGGTTTTTGTTTTCTTTTATAAAGCTGACATTTCTCCTAGGGGAGCTAGTTTGGAAAAGACATTAGAATACAAGGAATTAAAGTGACAGCTACTACTGAATACAGCTCTACTTTCTGACATTAATGGTTAGTGTTTTGAGGGTAAGATTAGTCAAGCTATAGTATGTTACTAAGGTGTTGGATCCTGTTTAATTCTGGAAGCTAAGAAGGGTGGTCCTGATTACTATTTGGATGGCAGACTATTTGGGAATATCAGTTTGTTATATTGTTGCAAGAAACAATTTTTACATACAAATATATTTTTAACATTATACAATGTTTTTATCATTGCATTTCATGTTTATGCTATTTAAAGGTATATCCTGTATGCATATGTATGTATTTTCCATTGTTCTTTTATGCTTATGGGTGAGTGTGTATACACATACACACACGCACACATGCACACACACACACACACACACACACACACACACACACACACACACACACACACACACACACACACACAAATACACACGCACACACACACACACACACACAAACACACACACATATATATATATATATATATATATATATATATATATATATACAGAGAGAGAGTTAACGTTTTTTAAATATATATTTATTTTTTAAAATGCATGGCAGCTGTTGTGATCATTTAAATTGCTTTAAATATAGCACTTAGTAATGTTCTTACAGATTCTGATGAAGTCTGATTTAACTTGTACACAGATGAGAAGCACTTATCTTGGATTATCTTGGTGTACCTCATCTTGTAAGCATAGTTGTTTTGTTTTTGGGAGTTCTATTTTTTGGGTTCCTGGTTAGCATGCCGAGTGGGGGAACAAACATTTGCTGTTTTCTGGGGGGGGGGGGGGACTGGTCTAGTGGGAGTTAGAGCACATGTCATATCACATGATCTATGATGTCTCCATTGAACACAACCTTCTTATTTTTTTTTTTTAAATATATATGGAGACATCATAGATCATGTGATATGACAACTGAGTATTTAAATGACTTGCTTGGGTGGATGGATGTCTTCTGATGAAGTTCACGGTTATTAAAGTGAATGAAAGCTTATTTTGGTGTCCGTGCTCTTGTGTGGATTTGGTTTGCTGCTTCAACCTTTTAGTGCTCAATGTATTTTCTTAACCACATCCATCCATCCATATCCCTTTTTTTCCATTTTTACATAGGGGATCGGGTTGTCACTTTAACAGTGGCAATCATCCAGTGCCAAGGTTCACACCACTGGGTGATTAGCCCTGCCGTGGATGTCCTTCTGTACTACACAGTTGCACACAAACCCTCACCTATGGTCAGTTAGTTTAGAGTGTCCAATCCACCTACTGCATGTCTTTGGAATGTGGGAGGAAACCAGTGTACCTGAAGGAAACCTACATTAACACAGGGAGGACATGCAGACTCTACACAGAATGCACCCCAACTGAGAATCGAACCAGAGAACCTTTTGCTGTGAGGATGCTATCTGCTGTGTTCTTTCTCACATGAGAAGGCTATTTTTTTCTGTTCCCACTTCTCATAGTCTTATGAACTTTGTATACATCATACAGTTTCTCTACAGGCATTTACTATTAAAACACCTACATACTTTCTCTCATCTGGATGACTGATTTTAAAGTTATAAACAACATGAGTTTTAAATTTAACATTAACCGCACGGCAAACACTAATTATAATTCTACCATTTGGTAGCAACACTATATATCATTCCCATCTGTGCTGGAAGAAATTTTTGAAAAGTAGTTAGCCTAGCTCTTAGATGGATTGTCACTAGTTTCTCTCCAATTTGGATTTTAAATCCCAGTATTCTCTCTTTGTCCAGACGAGTCCCTGCATATGCATTTTCTCATGAAGCTATGAATATGGAACAGACATCTTGTTTTGTCTCCCTTGACTCACCTATATATATTGTGACAGTCTAAGTTTGCTCTTAATGTCTGTGTATCATCTGTGAACTATTCAAACATTTTCCTTAGTGGCTTGACTGATTCCCAATGCATTATTACTTGTTTGACTACATATATCTATACTCCATACAGCATACCAAATGTTTATGTTTATAGAGTCTTGCATTATCCACAATATTATTTTCCCTTTTTTATCTTCATGTCTTCCTTCTATATTTTAAATTTAAAAGGGAGCATCTGTAACTACTTCTTGTCTCTTTCAGTCTTGTAGATAAGGATGAATTCCAGTTATTCTACTAATCTGTTTCCACAAGACTGCACTTGATGGATACTTTTTCCAAACTCTTCTGCAGTCCTTAAAGATCTGCCTCCTCAGACTATACAGTATCATGGCAATCAGCTACAGTGAACAGAGTAATTACATACCTAAAGGGGGGCAGGAAGATCTTCCAAGCAGTTAGCACCACTCAGTTCTACATAGATGTGAGCAACATAATGTAGCAAAGATGAATGCAGGCACATCCATACAGAAGAAGATGCACGTAAACATAAAGTACACTACAAATAGCATCCATACGCCATCTTGTATAACTCTTACAAGAGCTGAAAATGTTACTTTACAAGCTACTACATATCTGAATAAAGCAATGTGTGCTAACACATCCTTTGGTGAGACAGGATAACGATATACAGCAATAACGGCAACTACTGTGTTGTGATATCCACATACACGGACACCTGTATGATGCAGAAAACTGGTATGAAAGGTGAATAAGAAATAAAAAGAAGATTCAGCAAGCAAATGGACACACACAAGGGCAACATATAGAAGAGAGCAAGCTGGGAGTGAGGCAAGAAACCCATTCTGTGGGGAGAGGTCTCCTTTAATTTATATACTAAGAAGGGATGAGGGTGAAGGGTGATAGGAAAACGGAGGAAGTTTAGGGAGCGGATCAGTGTACAGGCGCAAACAAACACAGAACAGTACTGACAATCAGAAGTGGATGTGCAGAGCACACACACTAGGATGAAGAGACATGAAATGGGCAAAGAGAGAGTGACATAAAGGGCAGACAAGTGGTGGCAGGGATGCTTGGACAACATACAAAGTATAGGGAAGCACACAGAAGGCAGGGGTTACATCAGTCTTGAGATAAAGTCAGGTACACACAGTATGAAGCTTGTTGCCTTAGTCCAGGGGGGTACTACTGTAATCTGTCAACAGCAGTAGGATCAGAGATGCAAGTGCTATGTTTCACTCAGTCCTCTGGTGGCACGATTGTTGGCGCCAGCCAGATGAATGAATCTCCAATGTAGTCCAGGAGGCATGCCACATAGGCCATATGTTTGTCCACTACTCTATCGACTGAAACCTCAATTGCTCAAGCTGCTGCTGGGCCACCATGGCCAATGGGGCTAAATTACCTGCTGGCGAGAGGTTGAACCCCAACCTCCAGGGGTACAGGGCTAACCACATCAAGCCTTGTTATAGCCTCAGCAGGGATAGACTGTAGTTAAGGTGCCAGTTATGCTCCTTACTCATCTGAACTTACAGGAAGGAAAAGTTACTATAACTGAGCGGTCTATATATATATATATATATATATATATATATATATATATATATATATATATATATATGTGTGTGTGTGTGTGTGTGTGTGTGTGTGTGTGTGTGTGTTTGTATAAACATAGGTCAGAATATGTCAGTAGAATTATTCCTGTATACCATCCAGTCTCTCCTGTCTTCTGTGATAGAGTAAATGGCTCAAATCCTGTTATACCTATGCTGAGAGAGAGAGAGAGAGAAAGGGTCATTTCAGCAAACTGTGCCGAGCAGAGGGGAAGGTTCCATAACAACAGCTACAATCTGCAGTTCTAAACCTATATCTCATAACCTATATCCTAGAAAACAGGCAGGTGTGTTAACACTGTATATTATTAAACAGATCAGTGCAGATTGTGTGACTGTGGTACACAGAAACATATCCAATAGAATGCAGTCACTCTGAGATGATTTACCATAACCCTACCATATATGAGGTCCTTGCAAGACTCCACAATGTATGTAATTGGCATATTACAATACATGGTATCATATCATCCAGCATAGAAGTTCCACAGAATAGGTCACCTTATATATCTATGCTAAATGAGTGAAAGACCTGCTGGCAGCAGTAGCACATCTGTGCAGAACAGTGACATTGCATCCCAGTAGCTCCTTCTCCTCTATATATATTAGCTCCTCATATTACCCCATCATAAGCATCAGTGACATATTGCAGAAAGACCTGCAAGTAGCAGAAACACTGCTGTACAGGACGTTGACAATACCTCCCCAACACACTGACCGCCATTACCAGCAGAGCCACATGCCTTCTGCCTACTCTTCTGCTTAAAATTCTAACACATGGCTATTGTCCCTCTTAAAAATTTATTTCAAATATGGGAGCAAATCTACACTTTTAGAAGTAGCCAAGAAAACTCACTCACATTAGTCAGACCTAGACTCAGACTCACCACTGAAAAAAACACATTCTCAAGAATAAGATTAGCTAGGAGCAGCCATACAGAACCAGCCACCTGCAGACACAGAAAACATTGAGACGCTGGCTTCATTCAAGAAGTATCTCAAGCAACGTTTGCAAAATTATTCTAAATGCACCTGCTTTTGAGACACTGATTAAATCCATGCAGCTTCTCAAAGCATGCATTCTTTAATGAATTACTCCAAATTGTATGTATTGCAAATAAAAACTGTATAGGTACTCTGCTGAAACACTCATCTGAAAAATATTACTATTACTCTTTTACTTTCGTATTTAATTATTGCTGTCTTTTCATGAGTCACATATATAATTCAGACTTTGTAATTGGATACTTATTACTCTGGGGAGCTTACTGATTTTCCTGTTGTACACTTGTACTTGGTCATGACTAAAAAGGACCAGTACACCAGCTCACCTACACATACCTCTCAACTGTACAGATTTTCGCAGAATGTCCAGAGTTTTTGCTCATATTTTTGATCTACTCCTCATAACATTTGTGACTTTCTGTCAAATCACTGGGATGAACTGAAGATTGAAGTCACTACATAATGACATACATTTGAGTTTCAGACCTAAAGACCTTCAGAAAATGTATGTTAAAACAAACTCCGTTACTCTAGGAATTTTCTAAGTGTTTAACAGCAATATTTAAAATATGTCCCTAGTTCTGGTTCTTTTTCCCCCTATTTTGTTGGGCATTGTCCAGATTTATTTTACTTAGAGGTTGAGAGGTATGCCCTGATTATCAAATTGAAAACTATTTATTTATTTTATTTTACATTTGTTGACTAGGATAGTCCAACTGGATACATGTCCATTTTCAGCATAGGCCCTGGGAGAAAAGCTCCAAAGGTAGTTACAAAAGAAATCATAGATAGTACAAATTAAGCACAATTTTCAGACTTTGTATAGACAAGTAAGTTATACAATCTCACAAAACTTATGAAATAGTTTAACAAATTACAATACAAAAAAGTTGCAGGTGAAATAGTATAGGTACACAAATATAACTAAGATTTAGGCTTGGAGCAAGGACATAACCAATGAGAACTGAAATACTGCTTGAGACATTTCTTGAATTGAGTTAGGGTTGTCTCTAGAGTAATGTCAGCAGGCAGTGAGTTCCAAGTTTTGCCAACAGAGTTGACAAAGAGTCACCGGCTGAGTTGTTGGATTTGACAGTCTGCACTACCAGTCTATCAGATGAGTGAAGTGGTCTGGGGTTGCAGTAGGGGTAGATAATGTTTTTAAGTGCAGGTGTTTTTTCGGGTTGGTAAAGTACTTTACAAGCCACTATAAGTTGGTTGTACTGAATTAGCCTGGGCAGTTCTAGCCAACCAAGATTATTTAGGTTTGTACAGTGATGTGTTCTGTAGGGCAAGCCAGTGGCAAATCTAGCTATGTGATTATAGCAGCTAGAGAGTTTCTTCAGATCAGTTTTGTTTAAATTGGTAAGTAGAGGGGAGGCATAGCAAAGGGTAGAGAGTAGATGAGTGTGGGCAATGGCAGTTCTGGCATGTGGGGTTAGGAATGGTTTAATCCTATGTAGTGAGCCAAGTTTTTTGTTAATGGTTTTGATAGTTTTATTGGCATACATATCAAATTTAAAATTGTTATCTGCAATAACACCTAAGAGTTTTGTAGCAACGTCTGGGGAGATTATGGTCCCATTATTAGACTTAAAGGTAATACTGAGGACTTCTGGGTCGGGGAGAAATGTAGTAGCTTAGTTTTGTTGGGGTTCAAGATCAGACGGCGGTCAGAAAGCCAATTTTCAACTATGTTAAAAGTATCCTGAGTTAGTGTCTGCAAATCTGGCTGGGAGGTGGCAGTGCAAATCAAGGTGGAGTCATTTGCATATTGAATGCAGTTTGCTTTTGGGATGACAGTATGGAGGTCATTAATGAAAATGGAAAACAAATGAGGTCCAAGAATAGATCCCTGGGGTACACCTAAGGTGATGGGTAGGAGGTTGGATAGTTTATTCTGCCATAGGATGGCTTGTTGTCTATCACTCAGATACGACTGGAACCAGTGGAGAGAGTGCTTGTCTAAGGAATTTGTTTTCAGAGTGTAGACGTGTAATTGGTGATTAACCATATCAAAAGCCTTTGAAAGGTCAAAAAAGGGCTGAGGATAATTTGTTGTTTTCCTGTTATAGTTTATAGTACTGGAGAAGGTGAGAAGGGCTGAGGTGGTACTATGATGTGGCCTGAAGCCATGCTGAGACTTAGCCAGTAGGTTGTTCTGGATGAGATATTGAAGTAGCTGTTTATGGATGTACTTTTCCATAATTTTAGCTAGTGATGACAAGATAGCTATGGGTCTAAAGTTAGATAGTCAAATGGATCTACCACCTTTATGTAGGGGTATGACATGAGATATTTTCCAGATGGACGTGACTTTAGCTTCTGATATGGTACCATTAATTAGAATGAAGATGGGATTTGCTATGGCATCTACAGCTTTTTGCAAGTATTCAGCAGTATGAAGATCCACAGATAGGATAGTAGGTTTTAATTTTTTTGATTAGGGTATTAATATAAGATGTAGAGACTGGCTGGAAGCTAAAGGAATGCTGGGTGCTGGGAGTGGTATCCTGGATGTTAGAGGACCCGTGTGATAGCTGGCCAGCTAGGGCCTAGATAGTCTCAGTGAAGAATCTATTGACGGTATTAGCTACATCCTCTGGTAGTTTGTCAGTAGAGACTGAGGGAATTGGTGTGGTGGTTTGTCCTGGATGCAGTAGTTTGTTTATAACCGCCCAAAACGTTTGAGGGTTATTTTTATTTCTCTGCTGGAGATGGAAGTAGAAGTTTATTTTATCTAATAAAATGGATCTTTTCGTCTCATTCCTTAATTGCCGGCATTTAAATTGATCTAGAGGGGCTTTAGTTGTACGCCATACGGCCCATGCCTTGTTTCTGAGTATGATTTTTGATTTGGTGTCTTTACAGAGCCATGGTGCAGTTTTTGTTTTTTTCCTAATGGAGCAGACAGGAGCAAGAGAATTAAGGGTGGTAAGGAATTTATTGTTAAAGTAAGCAACAGCTTCATCCAGGGGTAGGTAATTAAGGGTGGTAAGGAATTTATTGTTAAAGTAAGCAACAGCTTCATCCAGGGTAGGTAATTAAGGGTGGTAAGGAATTTATTGTTAAAGTAAGCAACAGCTTCATCCAGGGGTAGGTAATTAAGGGTGGTAAGGAATTTATTGTTAAAGTAAGCAACAGCTTCATCCAGGGGTAGGTAATTAAGGGTGGTAAGGAATTTATTGTTAAAGTAAGCAACAGCTTCATCCAGGGGTAGGTAATTAAGGATGGTAAGGAATTTATTGTTAAAGTAAGCAACAGCTTCATCCAGGGGGTAGCTAATTAAGGGTGGTAAGGAATTTATTGTTAAAGTAAGCAACAGCTTCATCCAGGGGTAGGTAATTAAGGGTGGTAAGGAATTTATTGTTAAAGTAAGCAACAGCTTCATCCAGGGGTAGGTAATTAAGGGTGGTAAGGAATTTATTGTTAAAGTAAGCAACAGCTTCATCCAGGGGTAGGTAATTAAGGGTGGTAAGGAATTTATTGTTAAAGTAAGCAACAGCTTCATCCAGGGGTAGGTAATTAAGGGTGGTAAGGAATTTATTGTTAAAGTAAGCAACAGCTTCATCCAGGGGTAGGTAATTAAGGGTGGTAAGGAATTTATTGTTAAAGTAAGCAACAGCTTCATCCAGGGTAGGTAATTAAGGGTGGTAAGGAATTTATTGTTAAAGTAAGCAACAGCTTCATCCAGGGGTAGGTAATTAAGGGTGGTAAGGAATTTATTGTTAAAGTAAGCAACAGCTTCATCCAGGGGGTAGGTAATTAAGGGTGGTAAGGAATTTATTGTTAAAGTAAGCAACAGCTTCATCCAGGGGGTAGCTAATTAAGGGTGGTAAGGAATTTATTGTTAAAGTAAGCAACAGCTTCATCCAGGGGTAGGTAATTAAGGGTGGTAAGGAATTTATTGTTAAAGTAAGCAACAGCTTCATCCATGGGTAGGTAATTAAGGGTGGTAAGGAATTTATTGTTAAAGTAAGCAACAGCTTCATCCAGGGGTAGGTAATTAAGGGTGGTAAGGAATTTATTGTTAAAGTAAGCAACAGCTTCATCCAGGGGTAGGTAATTAAGGGTGGTAAGGAATTTATTGTTAAAGTAAGCAACAGCTTCATCCAGGGGTAGGTAATTAAGGGTGGTAAGGAATTTATTGTTAAAGTAAGCAACAGCTTCATCCAGGGGTAGGTAATTAAGGGTGGTAAGGAATTTATTGTTAAAGTAAGCAACAGCTTCATCCAGGGTAGGTAATTAAAGGTGGTAAGGAATTTATTGTTAAAGTAAGCAACAGCTTCATCCAGGGGTAGGTAATTAAGGGTGGTAAGGAATTTATTGTTAAAGTAAGCAACAGCTTCATCCAGGGGTAGGTAATTAAGGGTGGTAAGGAATTTATTGTTAAAGTAAGCAACAGCTTCATCCAGGGGTAGGTATTTTAGGGCAGACCAATTGTTTGATTTGAGCTCATCTTGAAACTTGGTAAGATTAAAGCTCTTCTTGTTTCTAACTGCTCTGTAGGTGGGATGGTGGGGATTATTGTTTTTTTGTTTAACTATAAAGGTAAGAAATGGATAACTGAGGTCATCAGGGAGGGTCCCTGATGTATACATTTGGGGACGACTATTGATCAGTATCCAGTCTAGTATACTTTCTTTATGATTAGATTTGCCTATCCTGGTGACAGTGGATATGACCTGTGTAAACCCATATAGGTTTATATGGGTAGTAGGAGATTCAGAGGAGAAGGAGTTCCAGTCAATGTTAAAATCTCCTAGTACTATGGTTTCTTGGGGATAGGTATTAGTTAACCAGTGGAGGGTATCTTCTACAGTATCGGTATTATTCCCTGGGGTAATGTACATGCAGACTATATTTATACATTTGTTTTTGTTAATCTGGAATTTGGTAGAGAGAATTTTTGCATAATTGACCTGGGGTGGTTGAATGGGGTCTATAGTGACATTTAGTGTAGATTTAAAGAGAACAGCTACCCCACCTCCCTTCCTAGTAGCACGGTCCAGTCTAAGTATGTTGTAGCCAGGTGGTAAAACTTCATTATCTGTAGTTGATGGCTTTAACCAGGTTTCAGTTAGACACAGTATATCAGGGGAGTGATATTCTAATAGGGCATGCAAGTTATGTACCTTATTGTTAATGCTTCTAATATCCTGGTAATGGCCCTGGTCCTGGTAAGTACCTCAGTCAGGTTGAACTAGACATCATCTTTTTCCAAAAGGACCTTCAAAAAGCCCCAGCAGCCACTCCCTGAACAGGTAGGCATGCACTCTCTGGCTTCTAGTTTGAGTGGATGAAAGTGAATTTAGCAAGGATCAGACTTCCCGAACTACATTTGCCAAAAAGAACTGCTAAAGAACACTTTTTAAGTGTTTTTTTACATAGGACAAGCCTCCCTGCACACCCCTAAACCTACATATATCAACTCCATGGTCACACCAACTCAAAAGCAATGGAAAATTCCCCCCAAAAGGGCATCACTGCTGGCAAAACTCACTGACAAGGATTTTCTATGGAGGAACACCACTGCTCTACAGGGTGAACCTTGGGCAGTTAATGCTTGAGAGTTCAGTCTTTATCCAACAGTATGTTACCCCATTCTATGCCTGACACTAGCACTGGTAGCCATTGTCTCATGAATATCTACCGAAAATGTATTAAAACAGTATTCAGTGAATCATGCACATAATGTGATTTCTGAATTCCAACTTTTCACTGTTCAGAAGCATAACACACGCATTCACACAGACATCTTTCGTGAGCCCATAAGCACAGGACATAAAAAGTATGCCTCAGTGTCTAACTTTGTAAAACTAGCATTAGTAGTTTTCCAAAACAGAAAACAGAAAGGTACCCATGGTGGTGGTGCTGCGGTAGTGTTGTCGCCTCACAGTAAAATGCTGTCCGGTTCGATTCTCAGCTAGAGCGTCTTCTGCATGGAGACATGCGTGAGTGGGCGTACCTTCGTTGAAGGTTGTGTGTCAGGCCTGGCAAGCCGGTAAGTAAAAATCAACTGCCAATCATTAGCAGACCAGAGTTCCGCTGTGGCGACCCCTAACTGGGAAAAGCCGAAAGACACAATAACTAAGAAAGGTAAAATACAGTCAACATATATACAAAAAAATGATATTATCATAATAGATTAAAGCATCCCATGCATAAAGAAAAATACACTAAACCCATTCAGCTCCTTATAATTCAAATCTTTTTTTTAGACTGCTGCATAAATTGATACTGAACTGATGTAGGTCTATGCTATTGTCATTCAGCAGCAGCTTCCAGTGCTTAAAATGATTACTGAAATGGTCATTTGAATATGCAGCAACCATTTCTCCTCTATGGGATGAAGGCCTGGCCATTGTGCCTAGGATCCAGAACCTCAGGTCTGAAAAAAGGCAGAATATTTGTCCACATAGCATAAGTGGCAGCAGCATACATTTTTTCCCAAAGGGCCGTGCTATTTGGACAGAACCATATTATATGGAGATAATTGGTGTTCTCTTCTCCACATCTCCAACAGCTACAGTCACCCCAATCTTGACTTTCACTTGTACAGGTGTGTGGTACCAAAAATTAATTTTCTTGTAATGGGTAAAACACAGAGCATATAAGGAGCATATCCTATTCACTATCATTAATTGGTTCTAAACTGGTCAGTCTCTAAACCTAGCAACAGGGACCATTGTCATTGGTTATTCTTGAAAAACATCAGGACTGTAGTCATCTATAGCATGATAATGCAGAGAAAGAAGCTATTGGGATTGCTCCCATCCTGTCACCATAATGAGGTTCTCCCAGTTTTAGTAATATCCCAAGTAAGACTGAATAATTGTAAATATTGCCACCAATGAATATTGTCATTACTACATTTTGATTTACAGTCTAAAAGCAATAATAGCCTAAGGTCCATCATCATCTTCTTTCAGCTGTTCCTGTTAGGGGTCGCCACAGCGGATCATCCATTTCCATTTCTTCCTGTCCTCTGCATCTTGCTCTGTCGCACCAACCACCTGCATGTCCTCTCTCACCACATATATAAACCTTATCTTAGGCCTTCCTCTTTTCCTGTTACCTGGTAGCTTCATCCTTAGCATCTTTTCCCCAATATACTCAGCATCCCTCCTCAGCACATATCCAAACCAATGTAATCTTGCCTCTCTGGCTTTGTCTCCAAACCTTCCAACCTGGGCTGATCCTCTAATATACTTATTCCTAATCCTGTCCACCCTCGTCACATCTAGTGCAAATCTTAACATCTTTAACTCTGTCACATTCAGCTCTAACACTTGCCTTTTTGTCAATGCCACTGTCTCCAACCCATATAACATAGCTGGACTCACTACCATCTTGTAGACCTTTCCTTTCACTCTTACTGGTACTCGTCTGTCACAAATCACTCCTGACACTCTTCTCCACCCACTCCATCCTGCCTGTACTCTCTTCTTCACCTCTCTTCCACACTCCCATTACTCTGAACTATTGATCCCAAGTATTTAAACTCATCCACCTTCGCCACCTCTACTCCTTGCATCCTCACCATTCCTCTATCCTCCCTCTCATTCACTCACATATATCCTGTTGGTTCCCTATCAGAATCCTGAAACACTATAAGCCTGAAAGTCAAAATCCTGAAAACTAATGACTGAAAATGCAAAATCTCGAAAATGCAAAATCCTGAAAGTCAAAATCAAGAAAACACAAAATGGACATACTGACGTCATTGTGGCTTTGCTATTTTTAGCCCTGTGGTGTTAGGTCATGCGTTGGGTCCAGGTAAGTGTGCGGTTGGTTTTATGTTAGGGTTAGGGGCGGTATAAGTGAGTTAGGGTTAGGGCGCAGGTTAGGCATGTATGCAATAGTGACAAATATTGGGGTTAGGGGCGGTTTAAGTGAGTTAGGGTTAGGGCGCGGGTCAGGTGAGTGTGCGATAGTGACGGACCTTAGGGTTAAGGTTAGGGTCAGGGTCAGTTGGTAGATATTAGTGTCTTTATAGTGACATATTAGCATTATTTGTGTTTTCAGGATTTTGACTTTCAGGATTTTGCATTTTCGAGATTTTGCATTTTCAGTCATTAGTTTTCAGGATTTTGACTTTCAGGCTTATAGTGTTTCAGGATTCTGATAGGGAACCATCCTGTCTTAGTCCTGCTGACCTTCATTCCTCTTCTCTCTAGAGCATATCTCCATCTCTCCAGGGTCTCCTCCACCTGTTCCCTACTCTCACTACAGATCACAATGTCATCTGCAAACATCATAGTCCACGGGGACTCCTGTCTGATCTCATCTGTCAACCTGTCCATCACCATTGCAAATAAGAAAGGGATCAGAGCTGATCCTTGATGTAATCCCACCTCCACCTTAAATACATCCGTCACTCCCACCGCAGACCTCACTGCTGTCACACTACCCTCATACATATCCTGTACCACTCTTACATACTTCTTTGACACTCCTGACTTCCTCATACAAACTCCTCTCTAGGCACCCTGTCATATGCTTTCTCTAAGTCTACAAAAACACAATGCAACTCCTTCTGACCTTCTCTGTACTTCTTCATCAACACTTTCAGAGCAAACATCGCATCTGTAGTGCTCTTTCCTGGCATGAAACCATACTGCTGATCACTAATCATCACGTCCCTTCTTAACCTAGCTTCCACTACTCTTTCCCATAACTTCATTCTGTGACTGACAAGTTTAATCCCTCTGTAGTTACGACAGCTCTGCACATCACCCTTATTCTTAAAAATCGGTACCAAAACACGTTTTCTCCATTCCTCAGCCATCCTCTCACTTTCCAAAATTTCATTAAACAATCTGGTTAAAAACCCCATTTCCATTTCACCTAAACACCTCCATGCTTCCACAGGTATGTCATCTGGACCAACAGCCTTTCCATTCTTCATTCTCTTCATAGCTATCCTTACTTCCTCCTTGCTAATCCATTGCACTTCATGATTCACTATCCCCACATCCTCCAACCTTCTCTCCCTCTCATTCTCTTCATTCATCAACCCCTCAAAGTACTCTTTCCATCTGCTCAACACACTCTCCTTGCTTGTATGTTTCCCTCATTATCCTTTATCACCTTTACCTGCTGCACATTTTTCCTAGCTTGGTCCCTCTGTCTAGCCAATCGGTACATGTCCTTTTCTCCCTCCTTAGTGTCCAACCTTTCATACAAATCTTCATATGCCGTATCCTTAGCCTTTGCCACCTCTCTTTTTGCCATGCACCTCATCTCCTTATACTCCTGTCTACTTTCATTTCTCTGACAATCCCACTTCTTCTTTGCCAACCTTTTTCTCTATTTACTCTCCTATACTTCCTCATTCCACCACCATGTCTCCTCGTTGTCCTTCCTCTGTCCAGATGTCATACCAAGCACCTTTCTAGCCGTCTCCCTTACTAGTCTGCTGTAGTAATCCAGCTATTTGGTAACTCTTCACTGCCACCCAGTGCCTGACATAACTCTTCCCTGAACTCCACCTCACAATTACCCTTTTTCAGTTTCCACCATTTGATCCTTGGTGCTGTCCTCACACTCCTCCTCCTCTTCTTGATGACCAATGTCATCTTACAAACCACCATCCAATGCTGCCTACCTACACTTTACCCGGTCACCACTTTAGTCTCCAATTTCCTTCAAACTGGCCCTCCTACATAAGATATAATCCACCTGTGTGCATCTTCCTCCACTCTTGTATGTCATCCTATGCTCCTCCCTCTTGTTAAAATACATATTCACCACAGCCATGTCCATCCTTTTCACAAAATCCACTACCGTCTGACCTTCTGCAGTTCTTTGTTTAACACCATACCTACCCATCACTTCCTCATCCCCTCTGTTCCCTTCACCAACATGTCCATTGAAATCTGCTCCAATCACCTCTCTCTCATCCTTGGATACAGTAATCACCACTTCATCCAACTCACTCCAAAATTTTTCTTTCTCATCCATCGCACACCCAACTTGTGGAGCATTTCCACTAACAACATTCAATACACCATCAGTTTCCAGCTTCATAAACATCACTCTATCCGACACTCTTTTCACCTCCAAAACACTCTTAGCATACTGTTCCTTCAGGATAACACCTATGCCATTTCTCCTACCATCCACACCATGATAAAACAATTTGAACCCACCTCCGATACACCTAGCCTTACTCCCCTTCCATCTGGTCTCTTGCACACACAATATACCAACCTTCCTTCTGTACATCATATCAGCTAGCTCTCTCCCTATACCAGTCATACTGCCAACATTCAAAGTTCCGACCCTCACTACCACATTCCTAGCCTTTCTCCTCTCTTCCTGGCTTCAGCCATGCCTTCCATCTCATCTCCTCCTTCGGCCAACAGTAGCCCAATTTCCACCAGCACCCTGTTGGCTAACAGTACTGGTGGCGGTCGTTGTTAACCCAAGCCTCGACCGATCCAGTATGTAAATATTTACTGGTGTCCGCATGAATGAGTTGGCCAAGTTTCATGCCGAATGGCCTTCCTGATGCAAACTTCCCCATTTATCCAGGCTTGGGACCGGCACAAAGAAATGAACAGGCTTGTGCATCCCCAGTGGCTGGGTTAATAGCCTAAGGTCCATATTAGGGAAGAACTCTAGCCAACATGATAAGTCTTCAGTAATCCATTTCTACCGGAATACAGGCTTCCCTTCTGCAAATACTTGCTTACTGGCCCAGATGCTGTCCCATTGACTAAAAGAGTACCCTAATATTTTACTTAAGCTCTGTCATTTGTGCATTTAACTTTCAAAGTCACCAGGGCCCCAAACTTTCCTTCATTCCCTCGGCCTGTGAGCATTATTTTGAACTTGAATATATGTAGCTCTAGGACTACCCATTAGTAACAAGGGTAAATTCTGGCTTGAATGAGGTGTGTTAGGTCCACAACATGAGCAAATCTATTCAGAACAGGAAGACTCAGCTCCGCGCCCCAATATTTTTTCATTAGCTTTTTCCTAGCTATTCTTGAATGCTTATTTATCGACATCATCATCAAACCCATTTTTCTCATTTTCTATATAGGGTCAGGGGGTTGTGTCAACTGCCACCCTCTCTCTCAATTCAGTGCCACTCTCCTACCTTCTTCAGCAGTCATGCCTGAATGTCACAGGTCTTCTTTCACACAACCCATCCATCTCTTTGCTGAACACCCTCGTTTCCTCTTGCCTTCTTCTTGACTGCCCCAAATCTTCTCTATCAGATTGTCTTCTGCTCTTCTGCACACGTCTAAATAATCATAATCTATTCTCTTTGACCTTCTCTGCAACTGGAGCTTCTGATCTGATGTTCTCATTTCTTCTTCTGTACCACAGTGTGCCTACTACTGCCAGTCTCAAGCACTTCATCTCCATTACCTCTAGCTTCCTCAACTGCTCTTATTTCTGTACTATACAGTAGTACTGGTTGCACCACTGTTTTGTACACCTTACTCTTCAGTTTTTTTGGCATTCTTCTGTCACACACTACCTCTGAATCACTGTGCCAGTTAGCTGCACTCCATCTGAGTCTAACTTAGCTTTATAGGTTCATAGGTGTGTGCTAGGCTAAGGGCCCTGGAGTCTTTACAAGCCTAGCCCATAGGACTACCCTGGCATTGTGCCACCTAACCTTAGTTCCCAGTGACTCTGTTGAGCAGAGCCACTGGAGTGATCACCGGGTGAATTTTCTATTTCCCATCAACTCATCAAGATTTCTCTTGAAGAGGGCCAGTGAGGTGCTCTGCTTGACATGTATGGGAAAAATATTCCAGAGCATGGAATAGTCTCTGGGTTATGAACCTGTCCCTCCAGCATGTTCTGTTGATTGTGGTAATGAGGTTAAGCTCTCTGGAGCATGTGGTGCAGCGGGATTGGGATTTCTTTAGATGTAGCATTTCTAACAGAGCTGGGTCAGACATGGCTTTGTAAGTCAAGCAGAGACCACCTCTAAGTAGGCGATATGAGACAGAGAATAGTTGGAGTTTTCTGAGTCTGTCCATATAGGACAATTGTTTAAGGCCTAGGATCCTCTTTGTGAGGTACTTTTGTGGCCTCTCTAGTTGTTGCAGGTTTATAGTGAGGTACATGCCAAATGGGGCATTGTACTCAATGATTGGCCTAATGAGGGAAGAGTAGATGGAGACAATGACCTCTTTCTTCCTGGATTCAAAACCCTTAGTAATGAGATGTGCCACATAGAAGGATTTTTTGACCACAGTGGCAATGTGGTGGTCAAACGAGAGGTTGTTCAACCTGTGTTCCCAGATATCTTATAATGCTTTCTGTGTTCAGTGGTCTACCATTGATGTGGTAATTCAAGGGATCCTGTTTTTTCCACAAGGGGGATGACGACACATTTTTGGTCTGCAGTTTGACTTGGAGTCAGCTACTTTCACACTGTGGGTTCTATCTGTGAGCCAGTTTGCAACCCACCTAGTGATATAAGGGTTGATGCCTAGCTTAGTGAGTTTTTCTATGGTTCCTGAGTGGGGAATAGTATCAAAGGCCTTGGACAGATCAAGGTAGGCTATATGAACCACCTTGCTTTCATCCACAGCTCTAGTGACTGACTCAAAGAATTCGACCAAGTTGAGCAGGCATGATCTACCCTTCACAAAACCAAACTGTGTAGGATCCAGAATTTGGAGATTCACTATATCCTTGTTTATTAGGTCCATGATGATGTGTTCCATAGCTTTGCATATCAGACTCGACAGGCTAATGGGGCGAAAGTTCCCGGGGTCTGTAGTTGCTCCTCCTTTGTGGAGAGGGATGACTGTAGCAGTGTGCCATTTGGTAGGGACAAAGCCTGAGGTCAGGCTGTGATTTAACAGGGCACATAGGTGAGGTTCCAGTTCACTCTGTAGTTCATGTAGAACACAGCCAGAGATATTGTCAGGTCCCATAGAAGCTGTATTCTTTGCCTTGAAAAGTGCTGTTTTAACCTGAGCAGCAGTAATACTGGGTGCCCGGCAATCTGCTGGTATTGTGATTGGTCCTTGGCGGGGGGTTGTAAAGTTGGCACTGACTGAATCTGTTGGCCAGTATATTGGCAATATCTGTTGGCTTGGTGTAGGAGGTACCATTGTGCAGTAGCTCAGAGCAAATCTGGGTATTGTCGTGGAGATTATTTACATAACTATAGAAGGCCTTGTGGCTGTCTTTACTATCTGCTGCAATTCTGTTTTCATAGCTAGCTTTAGAGGATTTGATGAGGGATCTCAACTTTTTGTTGAGGCTGATAAGGGAGTTTTTCCAGTCTTGGGACTTTACCTTATTCCGCATCAATTTCCTCCTTCTGTTGTAAAGTTTGTTTATGGCAGGAGAGCACCAGATTGGCTTCCTTTTTTTGGAGGAGGGCGTCTTGGTTCTAATTGGGTATGGCGAGATCCATGCATTTGTGTACACATTCATACAGTGCATTGGTGTATGATTCGGTGGTCATGCAACTATTCTCCATTTGCATGGGTGCTGTGAAGTTAGCCATCTCCATTTTTAGGAGCCTAAAGTTAGCATTGGAGAAGTTTTTCATGGCAGTTATCTTTGCGCGGGGGGTGGGAGGGATGTGGATTTTCAAGGTGATTAGTTTGTGGTCAGATCTAACCAGGGAGAAGTTGATTATTGGTGTAGAGCAACAGCCACCCATGTTAGTAATGACCAGATCAAGGATTTTGCTACTTCCAGTGGGGGTAAGAATGAGCTGGTCCAGGCACTGGAATTAATGAATTCCAGAAACGTTGGGAAAGTGTATTGGTACATGAGTAGTTTTCCCAGTTAATGGAGGGGTAGTTGAAGTCACCCAGTATGAGAGTATTAGGTTGGACCCTAATATTCTCCAGGGTGCTTAGGAACATGGAGTGGGAGTCTTGGAACATGGCTGGGGACCTATAGAGGCTACGACCTGAATCGGTGTCTTACCCAATGTTAGCTGCACCTGAAGTATCTCAGATGCAGTATGTTGGGCTACCAATCTAGAGGTGTGCGCATCCTTTATGAATATAGAAACACCATCACCTTTGGAACTTTGGTTCAAGTTCTGGGGCCAAAAGTTGTGGAATGAGTTATAGCCTGGTAGTATGGGGTGCTTTCTGCTGTCTTGAACCAGGTCTCTGTTACAGCACAAATGTTGATGTTCTCCATTTTAAGGAATGATTCAAGTGAGTGCATTTGGAGATTTAGACTTCTAGCACTGAGCAGCATGATCCTCATATTGCCTTTGTTTGTAGCTGTTACTGTGGTAATTTGGTTTTTGGAAAACCACCTAAAAAAGGCACTATAGGCATGGAAAGAGCCTTGGCCAGTATCTGGAAGCCGCAACACATCGAGCTCTGTCAATCATGTCATCACAGGCAGCAGATACTGGATCCCCTTAGAATGACACCAGAAACTTAGCCAATTGTTGAAATCAATCATTTTCTGCTTGCACTGTGCTATCATTCTGGGTGATGGTAGGATGCTACTCAGGGCTAGGGTCATACCTACCTAGGCTACATAATCTGAGAGCTCCTCCATGTCTCTTTTCATGTAGTCCAGGGAGGTACATCTCAGGTCATTCATACCCACATGTACAATGACAGAGTTATATTTGTACCTGTTGTTGAGGGACCTGAGTGCATGCGTTATGTGGCAGATCCTGGCACCTGACAGGCAGCTGACTGTTACTTTCTCCTTATTCAACCTAGTGAGTGTGACATCAGTGTTCCTCAGTGTCGAGTCGCCTATGACTAGTGTGTGGGCTTGCTGTTTTGCCTTAGGGGTTTTGGTTGAGTGGCACACTGTTTAGAAGAGTTATGTGTCTCGTGATTAGTGCTGTGTTGTGGTGGTCGAGTGTGTTTCTGCCTTGGAGGTCTCTGCTGTTTGGGTAGATTTTTATTGACAGCCTCCATGGAGGTGGGTGTGTGGTTTGTGTTTTTATGTGAAGGCAGTGCTGTTGTGTGTTCTGGAGGGCTATGTGTTCCATGTGGTGTGGTGCAAGTGTTGACCTTCTCCTCTTGACCAGCTATTCTGGTCTTGGCTGAAGAGTGCGTGGCTTCCAATTTGGATATATAAGTGCATCTCTCGCAAGCCTGAATGTTGGGAGGTAAGAAGAGAGGGTTGTCAGTGTGCATGAGGCTGTTGCTACATTGCCTCAGGATGCCCAGGTTCACCAGGTTAATAGGAGAAAGCACAAGGAACTGATCTTTAGACATGCCTGGAGGGGTGGGCATTAATAATAAGTATTGGAGCTGTTTCCTTGTAGAACATTTAGTATTGGTAGCACTTTTGTGTGCTACAATAATTGCTACAAGAAGTCTGGTAAAGTGATAAACTAATAAGCTAGTAAAAATGTAGGAGAGGAGAGAACTAGCAGATCTAAGGGAAAATTTGAAGAGCAGACTTTGGCACCAGTCAGAAGCTTACAAACAGTCCTGGATACAGTAAATCCATATCTGGGCTAGACTAGTTACAAGAAAGGCGAGAAACAAGCGCAAATGCAGGCTTTTAAACCAGAAAGTTGAAAGAGATGGAAAAACTGCCCAAACAGCCAATAAACTACAATTTCTGGGCCAGAAACCACTCCACTTGTGGTAGATAGGCTACCTAGTGCTTACCACTCCCACTGATAAGCTAGAAGGCTTCCCGCCAACACAGAAAGGCTTGGGGGGGGGGCTCAGAAGCTTACATACAATCCTGGATGCAGCAAATCTGTAACTGGACTAGACTAGTTACAGGAAAGGCAGGAAAATTACAAACGCAGGCTTTTAAACCAGAAAATTGAAAGAGATGGAAAAACTGCCCAAACAGCTAATAAACTACAATTTCTGGGCCAGAAACTACTCCTCTTTTGGTAGATAGGCTACCTAGTGCTTACTATTCCCACTGACAAGCTAGAAGGTTTCTCTCCAACACAGAAAGGCTTGGGGGGGGCTCAAAAGCTTACAAACAGTCCTGGATACAGCAAATCTGTATCTGGACTAGACTAGTTACAGGAAAGGTGGGAAACAAGTGCAGATGTGGGCTTTAAACCAGAAAGTTGAAAGAGATGGAAAAAATTGCCCAAATGGCTAATAAGCTACAATTTCTGGGCCAGAAACCACTCCTCTTGTGGTAGATAGGCTACTTAGTGCTTACCACTCCTACTAAGCTAGAAGGCTTCCCTCCAACACATAAAGGCTTGGGGGGCTCACAAACTTACCAACAGTTCTGGATACAGTAAATCTGTATCTGGACTAGACTAATTACAGGAAAGGCAGGAAACAAGCTTAGATTTTTTTTTTCAGAAAGCAGCTAAAACAGCACTAAAAACAATTGAAAGTGCAGCACAAGCTAGCACACTTGAGTGTGTAGCAGTATTAAAGCAAATGCAGTTTAAATAAATACAATTTATTCAAAATGTATTCTGAACTGAATTCAATTGTTTTATTCATCTCTAAACAGTTAAAAAGTGCAAAAAATATACTTATCAGATGAGAAGCACACTCAGTCAGAACACAAGGAGTTTTTTTTAGTAAAGTGCAAAGGGAGAAAGGAGGAGCAGAAGATAATTCAAGGTTAAGAACCTAAGTGGGTTGGCCTTCTCAGATGTTCTCTCTGTATTAGTTAGAATGAACACTAAACTGGGAGGAATGTCCCAGATCAAATTTACAGTAGGGGCGGGCAACTGCAAAGCCACCAACTATAACAACACCACAGGAATACGGTGGGTGGGAGGGAGAAAACCAGTTTCAGAACAGATCGGAAAACAGAAAACAATGCCAGCAAATATATATATATATATATATATATATATATATATATATATATATATATATATATATATAAATTTCAGTCAAGCAAAAATGAAGACAGTGCAAAACTCTGAAAAGTTAGTGTCAAAACAATATACTTATCAGTTTGTTTGAGAAGCACTCTTCAGTCAGAAGTTACACAAGGAGATTCTAAATGGTATGCAGCCACTCCCCCCCCCCTCAGATACTTGAAGCTGTTAACCTGTTCCATTATTTTCAGTTCTATCACAACTTTCATTGTTTTCTTCTTCTGATTTCCCCTATTTTCTGGCTTTACAACTGCCTAATCTGTACATCAGTTTCATCTCATATGCCTTCAGCTTTGCATTTCATTCCCCTATCATTTACTAAAGTTTTTTTTCAGAGTCTGCCTGTAGTGCCACATTGTCTGTATGCAGCAGCTTTGTTGAGCTGTCTTCTCTGACCTGTTTGTTAATGTAGTCCATCAGCAGGATAGACAGCACTGGGCTCAGAGCTGAATGGTGATGCACTCCCACTGGAATCCCCTCTGTGAGACTGAGCACTGTTCTAACTTGAGTCATTGGGTCCTTGTACATAGCCTGAACTAATTCTACTACTGCTTCTGGGGCTTCAACCATCACATGACTGCCAAACCAACTTTCTTGGGATCTTGTCATCTGCTTTCTCCAAGCCTAGGAATACCCAATTAGACTTTTTACTCAGCTCTATCTTCTTCTCAACTAGCTGTCTCACTGCAAACATCAGGTCAGTTGTGCTGCATCCCGATCTGAATCCAAAGTGGTTATCTTCCTTCTTACGTTTTACTACTCTATGTATTTTTAATCAAACTTCCTTTCCAGAACTTTCATGCAGTGTAAGAGGAGTTCAATACCTCTGATGCCTTGTTCTTTGCTATTGCAACTGCTGTCTTAGCTTCCTTGTTAGCCAACCATTATCCCTTCTTTGTCTGGTCTGTCTCTTCTATCCCCCCTTTTTCCTGCATACCTTATTTCTTTTGAAGACTCCCTGGACTTCTCATTCCACCACCAGCTTTCCTATGTACCTTATTTACATAGCTTGCTTGGACACATATCTGTTCTATAGTCCTCACAAGTGCTGTTTTGAAAAGCTGGCATTCTGCTTCAACTCCATCTTTTTCCTCCTCTTCCTGAGGTGCTACAGTACTGAGTATTTCTTTGAACTCTTGTGTTTTCTCTTCAGTCAACTTTCAGGTCTTCATGCTAGTCTCTGTTGACCTTAGAGACTTCACTGACCACTGCTTGCAGATGATTGTGGCAACCAGTGGTGTATGCTGAGGGCCGACTGTGCAACCATTGATTCTACCCCAATGCCTTTTCCTTACTAGGAGGAAGTCTACCTGAATCACATGTTGACCATGCTTGTATGTGATCTTTTTACTGTCTCTCTTGCTGAACCATGTGTTGGCTACCAGAAGAGTAGTGCCTTGTGCTGGCACCACGAACTAGCACCTTACCCCTTCAAAGCAAAAAAATAAAAAAGAGAGAGATCTACCCCCCAGCTCATCCATTTAAGAGCAAAAATATATATACTGTATTAAGCAACCACATCACTACACCAACACAATTGAATAGCAAAAAAAAATGTCCGTTCCTTCTACTGGCACACCAACCAGGTGGCCAGATGCACAACAAGCCCCCCGCCCCATGTCCCAGTCATTCAGGTCCCATTTCTGTGTCCTGCTCCTAACCTTCCTTCAGCACATTTATTAAAAAATCATTTATTTCTTTTAAACTGTAGCAGACTGCTGCTGCAGTTTATACCCTGCCTGTAAGGAGTGTTACAGAGCTCAGGTTTTAGTTAAAAAAGATGGATTTTTCTTTTTCTTTTCTTTTCTTTTCTTTTTTTCTTTCTTTTACTTTTAAACTGTAGCAAGCAGCTGCTACAGTTTAGACCACACACAGAGCTCTACAATGCTCAGGTTTAACTGCAAATGTAATACCAACTTTTAAAAGCCAAAATTGCTGATTGCACTCCCCAGCACATTGCACCCGGGGCAACTGCACCTCTTGCCGCTCCCTAGCTACACTACTGTTAGCCACCAACAAGCCATTTGTCAGAAAAAAAGTCTAGAATGGCCTCTCCTTCTTCACGCTTGTTGCCCCACCCCCCTGAACCAAGGCAGTCTTCATATCCTTTTCTGTCGGTCTGTCCGAATAAGTGCATTCACAACCCCCCATTATCAACGCCAACTCATGTTGTCCTGCTTTTTTGCTAGTAGGTATTGAATCTGCTGTCCTAATACACACTTTTCCTCACAATCACAACCATTCTGTGGGACATAAGCTGAGATTATGAACAGTGCCCTATCCTTACACTGGAGTCTGATTGCCATGGATCTGTCACTAATTTTAATCCTTATCATCTTCTGAAGCCCCTCTCTCAGCACAGTTCCCACACTGTTTCTACTATGTCCACCCCAAGTAGTGGAATCTGTATCCCAAGCCAAGTAGCTTTGCTGCACTGCACTTTCATCCTGGATACAGAGGATGTCCATCTTCATCGTTGCCATCATGTCATCCACTTTCTGTCAGGGAATCTGTATAGAGTGTAGCAATTCTTAGTTCATGTTTGGCAGGGTGATTGGTTTTGTATGCAGCTTTCACTCAACAAAGCTGTCCCAGAGTTGAGCAACTGAACACCAGCAGACTGGTAGCTTATTGATCCAGGGTTACTGGACTTTATGGCAGGCATACACTAGCAAAAAGAAGCACATAGACCCCCACCACCACCATTAGCATGGGTCCTTGGAATAAGTTACAGAGTAGGCCAGGTACTCCACCCAGTTATCACTGGCAAATACCCATGCCCATTTTGGAGACATTATTCTATGCAACCAAATCACCTAGAGACAAATTTACACCATTGAGTGGCTATCCCTGACACCACACAGAGTCTATGATCCATATTTTCCTATTCAGAGGATATTCTACACCACAGCTGATGTCCAAAGGAGTGGATCTATACAACTCTTTCCAAGATAGATGTATGCTTGCCCACAATTCCAGTCTTACGTGAGTTTGAAGTGGAAACAACAGAATGTTTTTGAGAGGTGGGAGGAACCCCACAGCAACACAGTAAGATCATATAAAATCCACACAGTCATTGACTGGAGGTCAGGATTGAACCTTTTACCTTTTGGATGGGAGGCAAAGACCTTACTCATTATACCAACTATACATCTTGGATGCTTATTACCCATATGAAACTCATGCACAGTTTCTGGAGTTTAGTGATTAGTAGATTTAGGACAAGTGATGGGATACATCAAGCCAGGAAGTGAATTTTGAGTTTGTAATTAGCTGTAGTGCAGAGAAGGATGAAGCTCTAACTACAACCAAGATGATCTTGGATCAACTAGTGACCTGGGTACTGAAGCAGCTGAGTAGAGGGGGTAGGAGTGAGCAGCTAAGGAGAGGAGGGTGTTGGTTTCTGGGATGTAGAAGTATACTGCACAAGAGATGAGACATATAAGCTGAAATGGCAAGCAGTATACAGTACTGCAGCCAGAGCTGGAACGTGTGGAAATACAGTGTCACTTGTGTTAGTACTATAGGCTGTACCTCAGAGATGAGCATGTCAGTCCATCAGTGGGAAGAGTTAAGAACTTTCCTGGGTGACATTCAGTCTGGCAACTGATTTTCACAACTTCTCTTGGCTGAATGGTCATAGGATGAAGGAGCAACAAACCAATCAGTTGTTGTTGGTGTTGGTGAAGGCTGATGTTTAGCAGACTTTGACAGCAGAAAAAATATAGAAAGGATGCTGGGATATGAGCTGAGAAGGACATTTTGACAGCCAGTCTAGAATGTGATATAATGACAAATAAACATCCAAAAGCTGCAAGGTTTGCCAAACATAATTTGAAAGAAATTATGCTGAATTCTCCAACAACAGAATACCCCTACTACAACCCTGAGATTGTAACTAGGTTCCCATCAGTACGAGGGACATTCTGTTAGTGGATCTTTAATGTATGAAGTATTGTGCATGGGTAAATGTCCACCATATATCCTCGCATTTTTAGCATAATATATAAGGATATTTTGGACCTATTCCTTGTCCACACAATTTAGTCATTCTCTACTATAAGTGGTTTATGTTGTGTCGTACTCTTTCCCCTGTTGGACTAAGACACCAGAAAAGGATTCTTGATTATATTAAGAAATGAGAAATTAGTAGATCATTCAAAGTAACACTGAAACTCCACCTTAATGGTCTGTAAATTTCAGTTCCTATCACGATATAGTATGGCCTGAAAAAGTTTGACCCTACATACAGTCTGCTGTTCTGTTTAATTGTAGTAATGATGTAACAAGGTCAGACAGTTAATATTAGTCTGTCATGATAGCTACTGGAACTGTTGTATGATTGATAAGACACAAATGATATGTTCCATTACCCTATGTCCATATCCATCATTTGTTCATGAGATGGCCATCTCTTGTAGCTGATCCGTGGTAGTACTGCCTCACTTTTTTGCCTTCCTCAAACTACAGAGCTATCATATTGTCATGATGCTACTTTTTGATATAAATTTTGATAAAATAAATATAAAATGATGTGCCATAATGCATACATTATATTTAACAATCACCATGACATCTGACTTACATACTTCAACTTTGGCCATTTTTATACTCTCCACCCATCTAGTGGCAGGGTTCATGACAGTTCTCACTTGAAATAATAATATCCTGGGTGGGATGTATGTCATCTGCCAACAGCAACCACATCATTAACACAGCTAGTATGAACCTGTCTCACAGACACATCATTACAACAGCCTTTCCACATGCTAGCACAATGCTTCCTGTTCTCAATGGATCTTGGCAAGTTTACTAATGTCACCTTCCAAGTAAAAGCCAAATGAAATGCACTGAAAATCAGAAATGCAACTTTCACTTGTACTGTTGAGCACTAAGTCATTTCTTGAATGACAAATGATTGCAAAGGGTCATACTATGTGACTTCTGGGAGGTAGCCTACAGGCAGATAAAGTGAATGAAAAGACTTAGGTCAGTGTAAGCAGTAGAAGCTGATTTTAGTCATTGAAGAGATTTCCCATCCCTTGTGGGTGAGGACAGGAAACAGATTCTTTTAAGCAAGGAAATTATTGCCGTACGTTCTGAGAAAGAAAGTACTACATGAGATGGCAGCCATCTGTCATTCGTGTGTGCATGTGTGTGTCTCTATGTACCATGACAACATCTAGAACAGAATCCGCACTCTCCTCGTTCACTTCATGTTTTTGACTCGTGTGCATCATTTTGCCAGCAGTCTGAGTTCATATAAACAAAATCCAGATATATTTGTCTTTTTCTATTACTGAAAACAGAAGACTACTGCCAGTAAGCTGTGTGTGTGTGTGTGTGTGTGTGTGTGTGTGTGTGTGTGTGTGTGTGTGTGTGTGTGTGTGTGTGCGCGTGCGTGCGTGTGTGCGTACGTGCGTGTGTGTGTGTGTGTGTGTGTGTGTGTGTGTGTGTGTGTGTGTGTGTGTGCGTGCGTGCGTGCGTGTGTGTGTGTGTGTAATTGCATGCTGTTTCCTGATTAGCAATAAGATTTTACCTTGTGCATTTTTGGTTTAGCAGAAGCAGCAAATAACTATTTATAGTGGCAGAAAAGTTGAAATATAAACTGTGTAATAAATTGCATATGTCATATCTGAGGTCTTAAACTCATCCACACCACTTTTTTCAGTGTAGTAATACCAAAACCGAGATCATTAAAGGCATAGATTGTGTAGCTTACCTGCAGAGTGAGATTTGATGACATATAATTAAGCTGAATGTTGCCTGTCATATTCACTATCACCTATATTTTACCATACTCTAGAGACAGCTAGAATGGAAGAGCTAGGCTTCCTTACTCTTTTTTGAGCAGATAGACAGTTCCTGACTGTCTCCCTGCCTCACACTGCTGGAGACCTCCATCCTTCTGTTTATTAGAGAGTCTTCAGTATATGTACTCCTTCACTTATAATTGATGCCATTTAACAGGCACCAGTTTTACCCAATGCCCTTTATCTCTGCCCAAAGAAACCACTCTCAGTAAATGTAATTACTGAAGGACCATATGCTGGTGTGAGGTATGAGCAAATCATCCCTCATCCCTTTCACATATGATCTTATTTGTAGTTCATTAATCAAAGGTTCAAGTACTGGCACAGAGTGTAACATTCCCCCCATCTGTCCCAGGCCTATAACCTTAATTATGTGGCTTTGTTTCCATTTGGTAACTGTACAGGAGTCAGTTTCATGGCATGTTTTGTTATTTCAGATTCAGTTTCCTGAAGGCATATCATTTGTTTTGAAAAAGGATGTCTGAGATCTTGATTTGGATATACTGTATGAAGCATTTATCTAATTCAGTTTTTAAAGATACATTTATCTTGGGTTATGGTTGTATACTTTAAAGTGACTGGTCAGCTAAACATGGGGCAGGATTCACGAAGCCTCCATGTAAGAGATACATGGCTTACACGGAGGCTGCAGTTAAACGGTGTGACGTCAGCATGTCATGCATATGCATGAGGGCATGCTGAATCACACCGAAGGCTAACACGGTCCGTGGAAGACACTAGGGGGCGTGTCCGTAGGCCAAGCCCTGCAAGCGGACACGCCCCCAGAAGAGTAAAATTGCCCAAAGTAAACACCCACGACAGAGGCCATGGAAATGTGAATAAACACAACACAACACATGCCCCCACAGACTATGAACATAAAATATATAAATGAACATCTTATATATTTTTTTTTAAACGTAAAGATTTTGCCCATGAGTGCGCTCGTTTGCACGGGCGTGCCCGTAGCTTAGCCACAGTTAGCAGTCAGTGGAAAAGCATATAAGAACTAAATATGCAAAGTAAGCCAAGAAGCAATAGCGTAGCAGTAGAGACGTCGGCTGAAGAGCAGGCATTCATGGTTCGAGCCCCCACAACACCAACTTTTATTTTTAGAAAATAAGCACGAAACAAGTCCCTGACAAACATGTACACATATAAAATCATAGTTCATGTAAAATGTAATGAAATAGTCCATTCATTTTGAAGAAATGTGAGATAACAAAATAATAAAAAATGCCAGATGTGCCTATAGCTGAGCTACAGTTTAACAAGGTGAGTGCATCTGCCCGTAGATGAGCAGTGGTTTAACAGGTGCAAAATGAGTGCCCAAAAGTGTGCAGTGGTTCAACAGGTGCAAAATGAGTGCCCGTAGGTGAGCAGTGGTTTAACACGCTGAAACTGTGTGCCCCTAGCTGAGCTGAGCGTAATATGCGTGCTGATAGCCAAATGAGGGATAAACCAGCGCACGCCATTTGCGTGGAGCTGCGCACCGCGCCAACAAGCTAACCGACGGGCAACGTTGAGCAAGCCGTATCAAAACTGCCTTTACACAGACACACCCCTCAGCCTGTCTAGACAGTCATAAAAAATAAAAAGCAGTGGCCAGGTTCGAACCCAGGATACTATGCACCATAGTCAAGGTGCTGCACCACTAAGCCATGACAGCAGTACCTATAAATGCAGTAATAGCAAATATATAGGAATGAATATAAAGTGGAGCATGACAAAGCAGGTTTTGTGAAGTTGATACAATTCCAAAATGGCCAATCACAGATATGTGCGGGAAAAACGGCATATATAAGCCCCATAGGCGGGAATACACAGCATAAACGATTGTAGAACTGACTTGCAGCCAGAATGACAGGAGTAGGTGAGGGTAGTTGCTTTCGAGCACAGAGGTGGGGTGTTGAGGAGTCCAGATACATGGTCTGGCTCCTAGTCCACAATCATGAGGCTCAACTCATGCAGGGCCATGTCCTTTGGGGAGCATATAGGGCTGAGGCATGGGACCGGTTGGCTCATGATCTCACCAGTGCCACAGGGATCCCAAGGACTGGTGAGCAGGTTTGTCACCACCATGCGGACCTGAAGAGATGCAAGCAGGACCAATTGAACCTTTGGATCCAGGAGGCCCGGCAAATGCCCAACGCCCCACTACTGAGTAAGTTACATGTAATTATGTATGTAAGAAATTAAACTAGCTGATATTATGGAGATGTGTATTCCAATATTACTTCATTTATATTACAGCTGCAGGTGTCCGTTCTGCGAACCGCAGAGCCTATGGCGATAGGCTGGTGCGGTTGCACCACCAGGCAGGTCAGTAATCCTCTCCCAGTAACTGTAAAGAAATATAAAAGTATGACAGTTAGCAAAAGAGTGCAGTGTAGTCACTAAGTAATAGAATGTGCATGTAACAAGTGTAAGAGTGTTTGCAAGTATTGCTTGATTACAAAAGTGTGTTGCAGTCTGTAATCCAAACAGAAAAATTAAAATGTCTTTAATAAAGTCTGAAATAAAGATGCCCCACCTGTAATATAATAGTACACAACCAGTAGCAGGCTGAAAAGTACAGCTGCAGAAGATGAGCAAATCACATGTGTGAAATATACCCCTGTTGAAATACTGAAACATGACAGAAGTGAGACTGCTGGAAAGGATTGTAATAACTACAGGTAAAACATGTCAATAAAGCCTAGAAGTAAGTACCATCCTGAATAGTAAAATGAAAACAAGTGAGAGAGTATGAGAAAGTGTTATGAATCCACCAATAAAGTAGTAATAACCCCTGAATAAAGTATACTGCAGTCAGTACAGAATGAAATGCATGTGAGAAGCAAAACCAAACAGCGAAATCTGTTCAAAGTGTTGCCGTAGCTGGAATGTGTATCCCAAAATCTGGATATGTTGCTCTCAGTCTGCAATATGCAGATAGTATGATTGTCTGACATACCAAACATCCACAGTTGTCTATAGATATATCAAGCAAATGTAGCAGGATGCTGTAGCTGAACAAAGCCAGATATGAATGTGTATGAAGAACAATAAAATGTATATTGATGTAGCAGTAACAGTCCTATCACCAAATTGAAGTAGTTATCATATAGGAAACTGTAGTTAGAATAGTAGTGTGTATATATGTGCAGATATTACAAATGTACAGCATATGTATTGGTATTTGAAGGTGTTAATATTATTTTATTCACTCCACCCTATAACCACATATAACCCATTCCACGTGAAAATGGTATGTGCAATCACAATTAACACCCCTGGACATTTGTCCTGTTAGGTCATACATATTTGCATGTCCGTTGATGCATCTGCCCTGTTCATACATCCAAACCTGATGGCCTGTTGCCATCAATCAACCCTGCATGTTGTTGGACTGTGTATTGCTGTTCAAATTATGCATGTGTTATGCTCGCTGTTCAATGGTGTGAATATCTGGGTGTTTGGTTAATGGGAATACTAATGCATGCTGTTACAACTAATCATGAATGGTATTATATGTTACTAACCCAAACTGTCATGACATAATGCAAAACATAGGACGACAGGGAAGGCGGGTTCCAGCGGACTTACCTCTCCCACCTCAGCTGGTGAGTGCACCTGGCACTAGTGCCCAGTCTGGACCCTCCTCCGGTGGCCCTGTGCCACCTGCGGGTGGAAGCGCTGCAGGGGATGGGGCTCGTCCCCCCTCTGCAAGTGTGGCCGGAGGAGAACCACCACTCACCCTCCATAGCGTCCGGACTGTGGTGCGTAGGGAGATCCAGAACTCTGTTCTTGGGCCCCTATACCAGCTTGAGGCACAGGTGGCACAACTTACGGGCATGCCTGCTGCCCAGCCTACACATCCCCCAGCACAGCCCCGTCCTGGGCAGTGAAGGAACCGTGGCAACTGCCCATGGGTGGGGATATCAGTTCTACTGTTGCCATCTGTGGGCTCATGGGCTCTGGATATCCAAACCTCCGTCCCCGTCAATTGTGTAACCCCCCCCCACACATGTCATACACCGCCCCTGTATGCGTCTTGTTTGTCTTGTCTGTTGACCTACCCAACCTACCTCCCCAGCTATACCGACTTCCTTCACCTGACATACCACTCTCACCTGGAGAAAAAAAAAAAAAAAAAAAGGGCACTCTGTACCCACAAAAAAATTACGCCCCATACATAGCTGCCCATTCCGCACACATGTCTGCTGGACATGGAAACTATCAATTACAATTGGCTGTACAACAAGTATTATTGTTGTCCTGACACCTCTCTCAGGGGTGGAAGGTTTCAAATGTCACACCAAATTAGATACATATGCACAGCTGTTGCTGATGAAGAAATGGGCAGCTATGGGCCTTACATACATCCCTCCTGCAAATCCCAAGCTTGTTTCCCTACTGTCTTACCCTCTTTGTGACCCCTTTTTCACCACTTTCCTGTCACCGCATTTTCATTTCTTTCAAAGAAAATAGCTTGGGTGTGCACCAGATTAAGCACTGTTAAGCGGTTGTAAGCGGGAGTGCGCGTGTGTGCGTGGAGCTAAACGCCAGTGCGCATGCGGGAGCACCACACAAACCAGCGCTAACCCAGTTACAACTTCTTAAAAGTGCCTTAGTCACTCTGATTGACAGGTCCTGTAGTCAGTTCAAAAGCAAAATAAAATCCCACTGTTAGTCCCAAACCCAGGACCTTGGAAACAGTAGTCTGCATGACCTACCACTAAGCCATGACTCTTATACAAGAGCATTGTGCTAAAATAAATATATCATGTAATAGTAGGAATGAATGTAAAGGGAATATAGCATGTCATTTAGAATCACTGTCAAAACTAGTGGATTTCCATAATAGTAATGTGTGAACAGAAACAGCCATGCTATTTGGTAGCTAGTAGGTAATAATGTCAGTTAATGTACATATATAAATGTATGTATATTTACATATATCTATATATATATATATATATATATATATATATATATATATATATATATATAGTTGTAGGTGTCATTGTGCATGCACACTTACTACAAGGAACAGGAGAGAGGAATGGAGAAATGTGAATCTACAACACAGCCTGAATCATGAGAGAGATACTAACCTTTACACTCACAGAACAGTGTCCACAGCATACCAGCATGGTCCCCGCCCTTACAATCTGAAAGGGCAATGCCTATCTCACATACCCTTTTATAGCACTGTCCTGAAATCACAGTGAGAACTGCAATCAGTACACAACTGGCTGCATGCAATTAGCAAATGCTGGCTTACAATTGGTGCAGAGGCCATCACATGGACCTATGCAGATACCTACAAAAGCATCCTGTACTAACACTCCACACATGCAGTACGTTCATTGCACTGTCTGGAAGCAGACAGAGGGAGAGAGACAGACAGAGACAGAGAGAGTGAGAGAAAAAAAAATACACACGCTACACACTGAGTCTAAGCTGTCAGCAGTGACAGTAGCAAGCCATGCCAGCAGCAGCAGGAAGCAGAAGTAGTGGTAACGCAACCAGCTGCGACAAACACAGGTAATGTAAAGTAGCAGGTTAATAGTCTGCATACTGTGAACCCTCCAAATGTGTCATAGGTCTGTATCTATAGGTATGTCCATGTGATATGTTGTGTGTACGTAGTTCCACCAAAAGGGGATGACTATACATTACATGTCAGTCAGTGTTAGGCCATGATCCTGGCAGCAGTTGTCTGTGTGTTGCCCTCATCAATGGCTGTAGTGACTGTTTTGAAAGGTCAGCCAGGTTCAAAAGGCAGGATCAGCCCATCACAAAGGCAAACTGGCCGGGAACAAGTGTCTGCAGGTACCCAATATCGCTGTATATGCGTCCCATACTGAATAATTCCATAGCTTAGCAGACCAGGCCGGTTATGCTTATGATGCGGTAGTTCCCAGGGTCAGTAGAGGTGCCTCCTTAGTGGTGTGGGACCACTGTTGCTGTATGCCAGTGTCCAGGTACATATCCTGTAGTACGGCCAAGGTTAAATATCAGTCTTATATGCAGTTGTATGTCCTCTTGGAGTGCACGTAGCACACATCCAGGGATACCATCAGGTCACAGTGATGCTGTGTGTTCTGCTTTGCTGAGGGCGGCCCTCACCTGGACATGTGAGATGATAGGGAGGTTACATTCAGCTGTGATAAGTATTTCTACTTGTGGGGGAGAAGGAGGGGGGATATGTGCACCGAACCTGTCTGCAAGAATGTTGCCAATATCTGTGTGTTCAGTGAATGTTAAGTAGGTGTGTATTAACTCAGAGCATATCTGAGGCATTTGGTCCATATGTGTAACATAACTGAAGAAGGCCTTGTGGTTATCTATAGTGTTTGTGTCCGTTTCCCTCCCAGAGTAGGCCGTGGCTGTTGTTATGAGAGACCGTAGTGTATTACCAGTGCTGACCACAAATGCCTTCCCTTAATGTGAATCTGCTCTGTCCTGCAGTAGCCTCCTGCTATTGTTATACAATCTGCCTCTGGCTGGGGTCCACCAGACAGGATGCCTAACCTTTGTGCATAGGGTCTGGGTTAGAAATGTGTGTGCAAGTTCCATGCAATCTGTGGGATGTCCATGTTAAGCATTTGCAAAGGGGTCAGCAGTGTGGGTTGTGGCTTCCACTGGCCCAGTGGGCTGCATGGATACCATCTCAGTCCTAACAAGTGAATAACTGTCTAATCACATACATATCAAAGTAGTCTACTGTGCTGGTGGTGGTGGTGGGATATGTATATCCAGGCCGAGTAACTTGTGTCCACATCACACTAGTGGATGGCGTTCCACATACAGTACCTTGGTATGAACCCCCAGAGTGAGGTTGTGCATTGGACCTGTCGTAGTGTGCTGACCGATGGGGCATGCTACTATGTTGTATGAAATGTGTCAGGTATTGTTGCACAGGTGTTGGCTGAGCACTGACATCTGGCCATGTACTTGTGTATCCACCATGAGACACTCACATGCAACATATGGGAGTAGTAGTATATCACTACACTTGAGTATCATGTATAGTATGTGTGCCATATATTGCTGACATAGTCCGCTGATATCCTGTTTGTGTTCTCTTCCAGGGAGATAGCGCGTCAGCATAATCCTGCCTACTCTGCAGCGGAAGATGGGGAGATACACCAGAGCCTGGTGCGAGAGAATGACATCCTGTTTTCCCGCACCAGCCAGAATCAGCAGGAGAGGGCTGCACTGTGGCAAGACCTTGTCCGTAGGGTAAATGACATTGGCACGCATAATAGGACATATGAGCAGGTACGACATCACTGCAGTGATTTAATCAGAAATGTCCGTCAGCATGCGTTGGATATCCACAGGCAACAGGTTGCCACAGGAGGTGGGGTGGCCACACATTCCCCCCTCACCAGACTGGAGGGGCTACTCCTAAGTGTTGTGGCTCCAGCCCCGGAACAGCAACAGCAATACACCTGCATCATGATGGAGGCTGGATCCACACAGTAGCACGACATGGAGCATGCAGGTAATATGCCATATGTACACTTGACTGTTCTGTACACTGTTAGTTTATGCATGTGTAAGGTGTGTCCGTGGTATGTAGCTGTCAACATAGTATGTAATTGTGCAGGTGTGATATTGGCAATATCAGCAGCTGACGTGTGAAAGGCAACTGGTGTACTACTGCACTGTATCATATGCAGTATCAAGGCACAGTTGTGCCCACTGACATTAATCTCCTCATTTCTGCAGGTCCCTCCGGGGTTACAGCAAGGCAGGCCATCCATGCTGGTGAGTGTGTTTAACAATACCTATAATAGTCCTGCTAGTGCTAGTAATACTAGTGTAACTCAGTAGTGCTCTGTGTGTATACTGCGGGGTGTGCATGTGTGCATGTGTGCAGGTGTGCCTGTGTCCACATGTGCATGTGTGCATGCGTGCCTGTGTCCACGTGTGCATGTGTGCATGTGTGCATGTGTGCATGTGTGCATGTGTACATGTGTCCATGTGTGCATGTGTGCATGTGTGCCTGTGTGCATGTGTCCATGTGTGCATGTGTGCATGTGTGCATGTGTCCACGTGTGCATGTGTGCATGTGTGCCTGTGTCCATGTGTCCACATGTGCATGTGTGCATGTGTGCCTGTGTCCATGTGTCCATGTGTCCATGTGTCCATGTGTGCATGTGTGCATGTGTGCATGTGTGCATAAGTGCATCACTGGTAACATTGTGTGGACACTGTAAACTGTGTTTCCTGTCTTCCTCCCACAGGTTCTGGTGCTGCTCTGGTGTCCTGCAGCAGGGAACCTGAATCTAGTGCCACAGGTACTGGTAATGATGATATCTGTGTAATGGTACAGGAAGGTGTGTCAGGGTCCGCCATTGGTTAGCCAATTGACAGTACACAGCTGTCAACCCCATCATTGCGCACAGTCATCCTGCCAGTACATCCTTTGTCACCATTGTCCCTAGGTGATGGACAGGATACAGTGGGCATTGACCAGGGTAATGTGGTATCTGTGGCACATGCTTCCCCACACAGCAGCCATGGGCAGGGTCCTGCGATGGTACCACACAGACAGTTGCCCATGGGTTCTCGTGGGAGCATCCGTGGGCATACTGCCTCTGGCAGACGTGCCCAAAGAGGTCTGTCAACCTCAGCTATGTTTCGGGCTGTCATGCAGGCACAGTCGCATATGGAAAGGTACACCAGACAGGGTCTGAAGGAGCTGAGAGAATGTCGCACAGCCATGACTGACAGTATGCGTGACATTGCGGATGCTATCCGTAATTTCATCAATGTCATAGACAGACATTGTGGGGACATATTACAGCAGTTCCACAACCAAATGTCCATGAGCCAGGGCAATGGTGGGCGGTTGCAGCATCGACATGGCCGTATGCCAGCAACAGCAGTAGCTGGCAGTCGGCACGGACGACAACAGGCCCGCGCATGCCCCCATAATGCCAGCAGCAGCCCCAGCAATGCTGGGTCTGTGCTGTCATCAGAACGCCCCAGGAGACCACGTACACGTGGCTCTGGACAGTCCCAACAGGGACCTGTGTCCAGTCAACACACTCCCACTTCTGATGACAGTACCCAGTCTGGCTTAGTACCGGATACGGTCCGTAGCACCCCTGCCAGGCACAGGTACCGTGTCCGTGCCCACAGACACTGATCTGTATGACCTGCCAGGTGCAGTCTGTGGCTGTCCACAAACCCCTGTATATGGCAGCCATGAGGTGGAACTGTGTGCGTGCATACACACATGCAAAATGTTAACACCTAGGGCTACCACATACATGCACACACTGCACCAACAGTGCCCCACCCTGTACTGCTGACCTCACCAACACATACACACACATGTCAATTGGTGGTATCAGTGGCAGACTCAGGCATACCTAATTCACACCCTGTGCATATGATGAAACTGTGCCACCTCCTGCAATCTCCAACATCAGTGCAGGAACAGGTAAACACGTTTCTGATGCACAGGGTGACTACATAGAAGTGTATTAGTAGTATCATGTTGGTAACAGTACAGTGTGCTGATATGACTGTGTGTATATCCCAGCATGCCTGATGCAGTAACCATATGACTGTCCTGAATTGTTATCTGCACCCATAGTACGTACCAAAGTGTAACAGCTGCACATAATTGCATACCGGTGGTAAGGGTGTCAACAGATAGCCACATACATGGGTAGCACAGGGGGGAAGCTAATGCAAGTAGTGATATGCAATGATGGACATGTACAGTAATGGTGGCAAGTTGCCCACAATGAGTATGCAATGTGGATGTTTGCGCATGTTGATATGTGTGCAATGTAATCCAAATCACAATTAACTATGACATAATATCAGTTCTACCATGGGCATCTGCGCTGTGCATTCCTGGGTACATGTTGATAGTGCCTACATATTTGCACTGTTACCTACTGTTAGTGTTACCCCTTCTTTGTTGTACAATGGACTACTTCCAGCCCTGCTTACTGTAGCTTTGTTTGCATGCATGTTCGCTTGGGGTTCCCTGGAACACTGCTTCCACCTGCAATGCATTCTGTGGACTCCTAGTGACATCTGCATAGCGTACGATATGTATGTCAAGTTTACACATGACAGAACGTCACTGTCTGTCCTGTTCGCATGTACGTTGCCTGTGACACATTGCACATGTCTTACCTGACATTTACCCACGTGTGCAGTCATATATGCCAGTGCTATAAAACAGTAGCAGTACACCCACACATACACACCTTCAGTATGTTGTTCCCCATTGGCCCTATGTGTTGGTACTCACCATGGCAATCACACTACTAGGGTAGCATGTGCAAAGGTAACCTGTGAATCACCTCTATGGTCCAGTTGTGGTTTATGTGAGTCATGTGGCAATGTCACAGCTGCCACATGTATGCAGTCAACCATCACCCTTGGCCAGGAACGTACAACACATGTGTGGGATGCCACCACATAGCCAATCTGGGGACTGAGCACTCTGAACCCAGTAATGCCATACCCTGTCAGGTGGCATGTCATACTACAGTGACTACAATACCAGTCAGACATAGACATGCACTGACAGCAAGCTGAACACACTGGGGCATACGTGGGGACTCAGAAGAGCATCCTGCCTGAGCATCACACACCTCCGCAGCTGGCACACATGCATATGTTACGTCAGAACAGAGCACATGCCACACATGGCACACACATCCCGTGTGACACACACTCACAGCCTGTAGGGCTACACAACACACCTGCTACAGATGTGTCAGGTACCTCTCTTGGCCGCTGCAGTGGGGTGGGATCCCACACATGTGTTGTACGTTGTATGGTGAAGGTCACAGTGATATGCCTCTGGGGCACTATGGTCCACCACAAAACACATGCATACAGGTCAGTCAGAGGCATGGACACATATGACTCAGTCATTGACCATGCCACTATGGATGACCTGAGACATACCGCCCTGGACTACATGATAGGGAACATAGAAGGGATCTCTCAGCATGTGGCATGGGCCAGTATGAGCCTGATCTTGGTTGCCATCATACCCTCACCAGGTATGCTACCACTATATGTAGGAAGGGTGTTCTATGTCTACATTCTGCTCAGTCTCCAATGTCATTCATAGGGTATCCACTGGCTGTCAACGTGTGCTTACATGCTAGGGAAGCCACAATGATGTGCGAGGGGCAGCTTGCACGTGACACCCATGGCCCAATGTATATTGGCAAAGCCCCTTGATACACACATGCTGCCTTATGCTGCAGGACACGGATTACATAGCCACCTCCACGGGTATCACACAGGATAGGACACTAACAGTGATGCTACACAACACCAGCAGTGTACACCACAAGATGCATGCACTGGACACTGTCCTCAGCATGGTGAACTGCAATGTCTGTGCAGTACCAGAGTCCTGATTCACGGCTCACAGGTGCAACCCATCACTGCCAGGTTATACCTCATACCATGCCTGTCGTCCCCTACACATGTAACACTGGACAGGGGGGTGGTATCCCAAAGCACCACAGATACACACACCTCCAGGTTGTTGGCACAGCACAAAGCATCAGGGCCTATTCATGTGCAGCTAACATTGTGTCGGATGGCCGTCTGGTTCATAGCCTGGCAAACACAACCCTCCCATACACAGGAAACCCAACTATCCTCCATAACAACACTGGCAATATGCAAGACTCAAGAACTTTCTTTATATGGCTGGATTGCATCCAGCCAAACATTGTGTGTGAGCATGACTGTAGCTACAACACACTAGTTGAAGGGTTCCCAGCATGTGGTCACTGAATTGCAGTGGAATGACATGTTACCACTCCCACAACAGGTGGGAACATGCAGCACCTGTACATCAACTACATGTATATGGCCCAGACCAGATGTGTATCCCCTGCTGTAGGTATTTTACCATATACACCCACACTGTATAGACACATACCGCGTGTGGCCCCTGCACAGTAAGACACAGTCATATTGTTATGCATTGCAAATACCATTTATCCACTCGAGGCATGTGTCAGACATGGTAACTACTGCAGGTCACAGGTATTTATGTGTATGTGTCACACATATGCATCATGTGTGCATTGCCATTGCTGGTTTAGGCAATGGCATGCATTGTTATGCACATAGACCCATGCAAGTTCATAATGTGTGACACAACCACACGTGGCAGTTGTGGGTTACCAAAACATACCTATCTGTACTCTGACAATGGTAATAGACCCAGTAGCAGAACGCACTATTGGCATTACTGGCCAACTAGCCCTGTTTGGCTGTGCTGATAGTGTGGTGACATCCCCTGTGTTTACTGGGGGAATATGCAGCATCTGGTGTATTGTCGTATTTGCCAAAAGGATCTGTTTTCTCATACCTGCATTGACACACACACACACACACACACTACTACCTCCACACACACACACTTGCCATGTGCAGGATTCAAACCCCTTCCTAACTAAGTCACGCCACGTGAGATAAACGCATTAGCGAAGCGCACTATTCGGATTACTAGAAGGTCCCTCTTCTCTGGCTGTACTTATAGGGTGCTGACATCATCAGTGTTTTGAAAGGGTAATGTGCATCAGGTAGTGTGATCTCCTGATTGCCAAAACTAACATGTTTTTCATACAGAATTGCACACACACAAACTCCCCACATCCAAACATACACACTTGTCATTTGCAGGTTTCAAACCCCTACCTAACTATGTTATGACACTTGAGAGTGACGCTGTAGCAGACTGCGCTATTTGGATTACTGGTAGGTGTTTTTTCTCCAGCTGTATGTATAGGGTGCTGACATCATCACTGTTTGGAAAGGGTAATGTGCATCATGTAGTGTGATCTCCTGATTGCAAAAAAGCACATGTTTTTCATACAGAACTGCACACGCACAAACTCCCCACATCCAAACACACACACTTGCAGGTTTCAAACTCCTACCTAACTATATTATGACACTTGAGAGAGACGCATTAGCAGAGTGCGCTATTTGAATTACTGGGAGGTTTCCCTTCTCCTGCTGTACATATAGGGTGCTGACATCATCCGTGCTGAGATAGGGGAATGTGCATCCTGTAGAGTGCTTTCACAGTTGCCAAAAGGGACATCTCCCTCACACAGAATTGCACACACACTAACCCCCCTCCACACACACTGGGAAGTTGCAGGATTGAAACCCCTACCTAACTATGTTATGACACTCATGACAGACACATTAGCGGAGTGCGCTATTTGAATTACTGGGCGGTTTCTCTTCTCCTGCTGTACTTATAGGGTGCTGACATCATCCGTGCTGAGATAGGGGAATGTGCATTCTGTAGAGTGCTTTCACAGTTGCCAAAAGGGACATCTCTCTCACACAGACTTGCACACACACTAACCCCCCTCCACACACACTGGGCAGTTGCAGGATTCAAACCCCTACCTAACTATGTTATGACACTCGTGATAGACACATTAGCAGAGCGTGCTATTCGAATTACTGGGAGGTTTCCCTTCTCCTGCTGTACTTATAGGGTGCTGTCATCATCTGTGCTGAGATAGGGGAATGTGCATCCTGTAGAGTGCTTTCACAGTTGCCAAAAGGGACATCTCCCTCACACAGACTTGCACGCACACTAACCCTCCTCCACACACACACTGGGCAGTTGCAGGATTCGAACTCCTACCTAACTATGTTATGACACTCGTGACAGACGCATTAGCAGAGTGCACTATTCGAATTACTGGGAGGTTTCCCTTCTCCTGCTGCACTTATAGGGTGCTGTCATCATCCGTGCTGAGATAGGGGAATGTGCATCCTGTAGAGTGCTTTCACAGTTGCCAAAAGGGACATCTTACTCACACAGACTTGCACACACATCAACCCCGCTCACCCACCCACCCACCCACACACACACACACACACACACACACACACTGAGCGATTGCATGGTTCGAACTCCTACCTACCTATATTATGACACTTGTGGGAGATGCATTAGCAGAGTGCGCTAACCGAATTACTGGGCATCTGGTCTGCACCTGCAGTATTTATAGGGTGCTGACATCTTTATTTCTACAGAGTTATGTACATCTAGTACTACCTGTCAGGTGGGGGATAGCATATATATGCATTTGCAGCCACCTACGTCAGGGTCAGATATGCACATCACACTGGCAGGTTATGTTCTATACCATGCTTCGTGACCACAGGACCTGTAACACACAACACAACCAGTCGAGAACACCACACCCACATCCAGGCACACACTTAGCTTTCCTGAGAACAGTGTCGGGATATGCAGGTGTTCACATACACCATTCCAGTTGTTAACATCAGGTACAGGCATATTGTGTGTGAGAACTACTCAGGCCTGTACCACTTTACCCTACAGCCACTACAATTTGTGGGTCCATGTGCTATGGCAGAACCACACACCACAGCCACATGGGGGAATACATATTGCACCTGTCCATCTGCAACATGGGTACTCACTGTTCCACACCAGAGGTAGACCACCATTGTTGATATCTGACCATACCCACCTTTCCCTGGACATCCATATCCCATCCCCACCCCCAGGCAAGGTTGTCACTGCACACAAACTGTATTTAGCAAAAGCAGACTCTACACTTGTGAAGACTGGGGTGGCCAACTTCAAAGGACCCATGCTGGGGGACTATACTGGCCACTCAGCATAATCCTTGACAATTGCATTCTATGAGCATGTGTACGGTTTGCATTGATCATGCTATCCCACATATACCCATGACTGCTCCACAACAAGATACCTGTCAGGTGTACTCCAGCCATATATGAGCCGTCCAACAGACAGAGTGAGCTAATACATTGCAGAGCTGTAGCCCACAGAGGAGGACATCTGTGAACAGTTCGCACGACACTTCATTCCCACATAATCATCACAACACAGTGTTGACAGTGGAATTGTCCAGACAATGCAGATAGGGCTCCCCTCAGTCTGTTATTGACGGCCACTTACTGTTAGGGATCCTCTGCAACCCTCTTCCAGCACACACCAACAACATGGCTGTGGCTTAGCACATTCAAACCCTGGGATCTCCACTGTGCCCCTGCTTGACAGAGGCACAGCTCACTAACCTCACACGTTGCCTTATGTGACCTACTTTACAGTGGCACAGTAGCCTACTGTACTGGGGATGCAGATGCCAAGCACACTCTGGCTGAGCTGTCATTCCCTAGGGCAACAAGCCTAGTATTGACCTCTACACCCATATGTTCAATTGTCAGATGCACAATATTTGTTGTGCTGTTCTACTGTTTGCAGGTCTTTATTGCCATAGCATTCCCTGTTCCTATGACCAACTTGTGTATCTGTGGAAGATGTTTGCATATGACGGCGATCCACTATATCACTTATGTCTCTGTAGTCATTTACTGTGTGCACTGGGCAGATTGCTGTGTTGTGGTTGGTTCCTGGAATGACATGTACAAATACCAGATATGTGTGGCCAACTGCTAAATGGAGATATGGCCTAAGTGTGTGAGCATGCCCAGTTCAGCCTTTCCATGGCATGTTGTCTGACATATGCCTCATTTATCAAAGTGTGCGAGCATGCCCAGTGTGAGCTTTCCATATGTTGCACTCTGAAGTCCACCACATATTTGGGTGTGTGTGAACTTCAACAATATCTCACGTTTATGGTTGTGTGTTGGGTGTCATGTTGTGTACTAACTGGCCAACTGCTTTGTGTCTGCCACAACAGGGATTATACTGTGCCTGCAGGGATTGCATGGGATACTTTGCAGACAGTTGTCAACATACTTTCATAATGACCTAACACTGTAGTACCGTATAGTGTACTGGTTCAGTACTTTCACTGTGGTGGACAGTATCCTGGGCTTTAGTCCTATCACTGCTTGACATCTTCATAGTGTGCACAACAGACTGTGTAGGGGCCATTTGTTCTCATATGACCATGTTGCATTATGTTCAGATATGGACTACCTACACCAGGCTCGTCCAAAATTGGTAGTGTATTCCACAACATATGTGGACATTGGCAAACACTAGCGATGTTCCCTAGGCCAATTCTGATGCTAGTCACAGGGTGTGTTTGTCCTTCGACACACATTGTAACTGGAGTTTGCCATGACATATGTCATGGTTGGTATAGTGTGCCTCCGTCTACCTCTGACATAACAGTGATATCCAGGGTTAACCTACCATCTCCCATCCACTCATCGGGATTCCTCTTGAGGGGTGTCGATAGGTGACTCTCTGACTAACCTGTACCAGGATTCTACTCAAGAGTGGGGGTGCCTTCTGTGTTATGGATCATTCTGTACAGCTTGTCCTATGTATGTCAGTGCTGGGGTTCAGGTCTCTCATGTGCATAGCTCACTGCCATTCAGATTGTACAAGGTGCAGCATGTTCATTGATTCCAGGTTGGACATGGCTTCATACATCAGGCACAGCTTGCCTGTAGCTGGGCAGTATGGCAGTGTGTGAGGCTGCGGTTTGTTTACTCAGGCAACACATGGCATCTGTTCATGCTCTTTGCTACTCCTGGTGGGGTACTGTTGTGGACTTTACAGTTGACGGAGGTGTCTGCTGAGGTATATCCCACAGGGGCTATTGTAATCAATTGTGACGCTGATGAAGGATGACTGCAGAGCCACAGTGACCTCCCCTTATCTTCATCTGACAACCTTCATGATTGGATGGGTATATGGTATGTTTCTGTGAACACTACAGCCACATGTTTGTCCAGTGCAGGATATCTATCACCTTGTGTCCCCAGGTCTCTCATTACATGTTAGGTACGTAATGGGTTAGCACCTGTGTGGAAATTTGTGGGCACTTACTGTATATCCACGGTGGTTGTCTATCCACAGTTCTGCAATTAGCTTGCTTACATGGCTATGGCTCCAGTTGTCCGTTTGTAGGTGGCCCTTTTGTGGGTTGCTTGTGTCAGCTGGGGGTCGGATATGGTGGGCTGTGTGTACTCCTCTGCATACATGTTCAGTCACAGTCCTTCCATGTTGGCCTATACCTATGGGACATATATACAGAATGGGGGGGGGGCCCAGGACCAAGCCTTGTGGGATGCCACTCATATCTGCTTTGTAGTCTGACATGGATGCAGCATGTCTGACCATGTCAGTTCTGTCCTCGGTCTGGTTTGCAACCCCTCTACTGACATAGGGGTATATATTTAAGCTGGTGAACATATCCATACTGAACTCATAGGGTATTGTCTAGAAGCATATGCACGGTCCAGCTACGCTTTGTGGACCACATTGCCCTCATCAATGACCGTAATGACTGCTTCAAATGGGTCAAACATGTTTAGGGGCAGGATCTGCAGTTACGACAGCCACACTGTGTAGGGTCCAGTATCAGTAGGTCCATGATAGCTTTATGTCTGCGGTACATACTGATCCTTTCCATAGCTGTGCAGACCAAGCTTGTCAGGATCCTGGGGTGGTAGTTTGCAGTATCCATTCAGGCAACACCTTTGTTGTGAAGGACCACTGTTGTTGTACACTGCTCTTTGGGTACATATCCTGTGGTAAGGCTGACATTGGGCAGTAGTGTGATTTGGCATTCCATTATTCTTGGAGTCCATGTTGGCCTCAGCCCAGGACACTATCACATACCTTTGCTGCTGTGTGTTTTGCTTTGCAGATGATGGCTGTTACCTCAGCATCTGCAATGTCAGGGGACCAGCAGTCTGCTGGGATAGATATTTTGCATTCTGGGGGGGGGGGGTTTGCACTGCACCTGTCAGGTCATATGTTGGCAATATGTGTGTGTGTTTGGTATGTTGTTTGTAATATCTGTGTGATTCGGAGCATATCTGTGGATTCCCAACATGGTTCCTACCATCAGTTAAGTAAGCCTTGTGATTCTCCTTAGTGTCCTGTACAATTTGTATCTTCATAGGTTCATGGGTTCATACTAGGCTATCCACCCTAGGGCATTAGTAAGCCAAGCCAGAGGGTGTGTGTCTTTCACCGCCCCTTGCTATGTGACTATTATGGCCATTTATGATTTTCTTTACTGTGCCTCTGTCTGGTCGTGACACAGTGAAGACCCCCAGTATACATGTACGATCATCCATCCACTTGGCAATATTCCTGTTGAGGGGTGTTAGTGAGGGGCTCTGCCTAACATGAATTGGGATCCTGTTTCTGGGTGTGGGGAGCCTCTGGGTTATGTATCTGTCCCTCCAGCACATCCTATTTCATTATGTGTTGAGGCTGACATCTGTCACTGTCACAGCTCCAATGGCTTTGATTTCCTGTGGTGGAGCATGTCCATTACACCTGTGTTGGACATGGCCTTGTACAACAGACATACAATCCTCTGTGTAGGCAGTCTGTGACTGCATTCAGCTGGGGTGTCTACAGCCAGGCAGCATATGACATATATTTGACACCCTTTATCCTCTTGGTGGGGTACCTTTGAGGTCTTCCGAACCACTGCAGGTGTCACGTACGGTACATCCCATATGAGTCATTGTACTAGATTATGGGTGTGATAAGGGAACAGTACAGAGGCACAGTGACCTCTGTTGATGTAGATGTGAATCCTTTCATGATACGGTGTCCAGTATCGACAATCTTCCTAGCCACATTGGCATTGTGTGTGTCACATGACAGATTACTGTCGACTTGTGTCCCTCGGTCCCTGATTACTCCTTGCATACATAATGGTTTACCACCTATGTTGTAATTTGTGAGTACCTTGTCTGGTATTTGGTGGGACATTCATACTGTCCAGTGTCTTCAGGATGTCTGGGTGGAGTTCTTGTGTGTGAGACTGTGGTCTGTTGCATGCTACAGACTGTACAGCAGTTTTGACTACACTTAGGTGCACATGGGTGGTCTCTGCTGCTTTGTGCATTGTCAGTTACCTGGCCATATGGGTGTCTGTGCTGCATATGGATACTCCCCTTCCTTTGATGTTTTGGTCCAGGTGTTGGGGCCATAACGCATGATATGTGGTATAACCTGGTAGTGCTGGTGTGCTATCACTAGGCTTGCAGCAGGCTTCTGTCACTGCACAGACATTGATGTTCTCCATACTGGGAAGTGCCTCAGGGGCATGCATATTGCAGTTTACACATCTGGCATTGGTCAGCATTACCCTTATGTTTCTTACCACTTATGTTTTCTAGGGTGGTGGGTAGTCTTTTTGGCCTTGCCTACATATGGCTCTATGGAGGTGGCAAAGGCCTTATCCAGTATCCAGACGCACAGGGGTAACAGGTGCAAGCCATCCCTGGAACAGCAGCATGGCTTGTCATGCATGACATCTCAAGCAGACAGACATTAGACCCTCTTGGACTGACAGCTGTAACTGTGCCACCTGTTAAAGATGATCATTCTGTGTTTGTACTGTAGCATCATTCTTGGTGAGGGTTGGATGCTGCACACGGCCAGTGTCATACCCGCCTGGGGTACATACTCAGACAGCTCATCCATGTCTCTTTTCATGTAGTCCAGGGAGGTACATCTCAGGTCATTCACACCAGCATGGACATTGAGTGCATCATATTTCTGCTTGCTTTGGGGTGACCTGCGTACTTGTGTTATGTGGCATATTGTGGCAGCCTACAGGCATCTTACTGTACCCTTTCCCTTGTTCAGTCTGGTAAGTGGGACAGCAGTGTGTCTGCCTATACAGATGCCTATTACAACTGTATCAGGCATGTTGTTTCTCCTTCTGGCCTGTGACTGTTTGGCACACCAGCTTTGTGTACTATGTGTTGCATGTGCTATGTTTGGAGGTTGTGGTTGCTTGGGATCTGCTTTGGAGGCTTCTGTTGGTGTGGTGTGTTTGTAATTAGGGCCTCCGGGAATGTTTTTCTGTGTTTATGTGTTTGGTTTACAGTTGTGGTAGGTCTATGTGGGACTGGGTTTGTGGTGTATGTGGCTACCTTCTCCTCCTGACTAGTTTTGACAGTACTGAGTTGGGGGAGCTCAGCCTCTGGTTTGGATACATGGTTGCATCTATCACATATATTTGTGTTTATTGGGGGGAGTTGTGGTTGTCTGTGTACTTGGGACAGGTGTCACATTGCCTCTGGATTCACAGATTCTACTTGTTGTGGCTGGCCTTAGTGGATTGTATGTGTGGACATATGTTATTGCCATACTACTGATCAGTGATTACTTCCCTTTTTATGTTTGCTCTATCATGTGGTAGCTTCCTCGTTCTCTTGCATGGTTTGGTAATGGCTGGAGTCCAGCATGCCAGATGCCTGCATGTATGGCATTGTGTCTTGTTGTTATTTGTGATTGCATACTCCAAGCATTCCTGGCTGTGTTCACGGAATGCCTGTATAACATGTTCTGCGGTGTGTCCCATATTCTGCACTTGCACAGGGTCTTTCGTGGATTCCACATCGGTTTGGAGGGGTGCAACCTATGCTTTACACATGTTTTTCACTGTAGTATTCTGGCCAGGGACTGGGGTCGGGATGTGTATATCCAGTGTGATTACTCTATGGTCTGGTCTTACCAGTGAGGGATACACTTCTCATCTTGCCATCCAGTACACATTTTGCTGATTATCACATCCAGTATGCTTACCCCTGTTGTGGGAGTGGTATGTTGTTCCTGGGCATTTTGGTTTATGGATTCTGGGAACTTTTCTCCGACTGTGTTGGTGCTAGTATAATGCTCCCGGTGTATGTCTGGGTATTTTCAGTCAAGCATTATAATGTGGTTTGGGGGGCTTGATATATTCATGTATTCCAACATAGGCCAGGTGCAGTTCCTGGTATTAGGACAGTAGTCTGCAGCAGGCTATATACTGGGAGGCAGTTTTAGCCATTGGTATTTGACCATGGCTATTCAATGCTGCTTCTTGTTGTGGTACCAACATGGCGGTCTGGTTATCCTTGACATTTATTGCTAGTCACCCTCCTTTTGTAGCTTGTTCCATGTTTTGCGGCTGTACAGCACAGTATGAGGTGTGACCTGGTAGTGTTAGGGTGCTGATGTAAGCCTTGACCCAGTTTTCTATTACAGGACTGATATCTACATTCTCCATACTGTGTGCGTTTACACTGCACACATCTTTCTGTTTAGACTTCTGGCATTGGGTAGCATTACATCTAGGTTCCTATCCCTTGTGGTACCTATGAAGGTGGGTTTGTGTTTTGAGACTTACCTATTCAGGGCATGCTGTGGGTACTGCCAGCCTTTGCAGTATCCATGGGGCCTGGACTGATAGGTACACGCCACCCCTAGCAGGTGGTGCATCATGTCATGCTCCGCATGTCTTCCCAGGCTGGAACACATTGGCTCCCCTTTGACTACCTGCATTACTTCAGCCAGTTATTGCTATTTATCATCCCATCGTCATTTTGTGGCTTCATGCTTGGTGAGGGTGGATGTTAGTCAGGGTCCTCAGGTGTGCATATAGTACATGGTGTTACATTACTTAACACATGGCATTCATGCCTCAGGTGGTGCTGCAGGGCTGCCTCTGTCGGATGCACATATTACACTCCCTGTACATGTTTGTGAGCAGGTCATGTCATTTTAGGCATCCCTGTTATTATTTGAGTGAGTCAGAGGGTATCATTCCCAGGGTTCCTACTGAGCCAGTGTATGTGCTATGCATTGCCTCTTTGCCAAGGCCAGGGCATACTGGGCATGCCTCCTTCTGCCTACTGGGGCAGGCTCAGGTTGTTCCTCCTCCGAGTCACGCTCTGCCTGTGATGGCCTTGGCAATGGTGGGGGGCTGTTTGGCCCAGGCCTATGCTGGTCCTGCTGCAGCTGTTTTCGCAAGATCATATTATGTAGCATAGCACATACCATGACAATTTGGGTACATGTAGTTGGTGTGTACTGCAAGGCTCCACCAGATGTGTCCAGACACCGGAACGGTGACTTGAGCAGCCCAAACACACGCTCTATTACATTACGTGTTTGTTCATGTGCCTCATTATGGCGTTACTGTTCAGGTGTGTGTGCGTTTCTGATGGGTGTCATCAGCCACGGCTCCAGTGCATAACCTGCATCCTCCACTAGGTGTCCGTGTGGGATGTCCCCATTGGCAAATATCTGGTACAGCTGCGTCAAATGCCAGATGTGGGAATCGTGGTAACTCCCAGGGCAGCCAGCACACACATTCATTATTATGCCCTGGGCATCACACATGACCTGGCAGTTGATGGAGGGGAAGCCCTTGCGGTTAATGTAGGCCCTACCCCGCTCACCGGCTGGTGCTTTGATGCATATGTGCGTGCAGTCTATTGCGCCCACTACCTCAGGGTATTCCGCTATTTGCTGGAAGAGACGGATATTGCTGGCCAATATCTCACGGACATTGGGGAAATATACATGATCACCGACATGTGCTGACATGGCATCCAGGAACTGGTGCAGTACCCTGGAGGCTGATGCCTGTGATATCCCCATCATATCACCAGTTGGTCTCTGGAAGGTACCTGTTCCTAGTATTCTTAGGCCAACACATACCTTGGTTTCCACTGGGATGGGTTCTCCTCTGTTGGTTCTGTGTGTGAGGCATGGCCTGCACAGCTCAACTATTTGCTGCAGGAGCTCTCTGTCCACTCTATAGCGCTCTACTATCTCTAGCTCATGTAACCCGTGGTAGGTGACCCTGGGCCTGTACACTCTTCTCCGTCTCCTCACTGTGGGTTGTCTGGCACCATCTGCATTGTCAACACCCTCAGCAAGTCGCCTATGTCTCATTATGACAGCTATGGCAGCCCCTAACATTTCTGCTCTGAGTGAAGCTTTTTCAGTTTTCACTTCTATTAGCTTACTCCTGTCTTGCAGTGTCTCTTGAGAGAAACATCTTGCACTGCTGTTTGCAGAGTTTTAAGTGCTGGGCTGGGCTACTATTCTGCCTGTGTAATTGCCTGCTTCTAATTGTTTTCACCTGCTAGCTCCAGCAGTATTCCCTGCTAGCTTCCTACTAATTATGTTGCTTCCTTTTTCCTTTCTGTTTCCTCAGGGGGGAGCAGCGTGCATACCAGCAGAAACACGCTCACAGTGGCTTACACTCGAGCATACATGCTTACACGGTTCAGGATATGCCTATTCGGGTTAAAATGCGAGCACACCAGCGCAAACAGTCTTACAAGTCTGCCAACAGGCTCCCACATGCTCAGTCTGCCCTACACGCACGCACACCAGCGCAAACAGTGTTAAACATCTACCAACACACTCCCACATGCTCAGTCTGCCTTACACGCACGCACACTGCCCTACTCGCACTTCATGGTGCGCACACATGCGCATGCACGCCCAGCAAGAAACTTTAGTGTAAGTAACAGTGTACACCTTCCATTTCTTGACTTTCCCAGACTTATCTTGTGGCACTCCTCTTTCCCTGATCTGTGTCTGTCATCTGTCATGTTACACTGGCCTCCAATGAACTGCATTTCTTTCTACCATTCCCCCTGTGATGTCACCTATCTCCTACTCTATTCCTCCCCCTTATGTATCTCTTACACTACTCAGACTGTGCTCATTTGCTATGTGACTGTGAGATTCAGTATCCTTACCCTCATTTACATGAGATTGCCTACTAATGCTTAGTTGCATGTCTTAGACTCAGCTTCCCCCCTTAGCAACCACTACACGGTGGCCATGTTGTTTTTGGTCTGCTGGTCCCTGCATTGTCATTCCATGTATTGCATAAAACCCACATTTGTGGGTTTATAACCTTCATTTTTATGTTTTATGCAGTGCAGCCCATTTGCGCGGGGCTGCGCTGCGTTTAAACATCGGCGATCACCGAAAAAAAAAATTATATTTTTATTATTTTTGCATCGGGTTACCTTGCCAATGGCCACATATTTGGCCATTGGCATGCTGCCTGACACATATGCACCCTTTATTTGGAGCTGACATGGCTCCGTTGTGAATTTTGCAGAAACGTACTCAGTTGTCAACTGAGTACATTTCTGCAGCTAAAACATCTCTTACACGGGCTGGTTTCTGCTTCATGGATCGCTAATATACCTCATTTGCATACCTTTTGGCTTCAAGTGAGGTATTTAGCATGTCCACGCCCAGTCCGTGTAAGAGACGTTTTAGCTGGTCTCTTACATGAAGTTTAGGGCTGTTCCTGGATCGCGAGGCTTGCATGGAGTGTTACACATCTCTTACACTCAGTGCAAGCCTTCGTGAATCCTGTCCATGGTCTTTGGTTTACTCATTCAAGCCTAAAGTGTCTTTTTTTTATACTTCCAGTTAACACTCATAGCTTCTTATAGTGTCCAGACCTTTCTTGAAACAAACTTTTTAACTTGTGGCAAGATTAAAAAGGCAAGGCTTTATTGATAAACTGACAACAAGATTGTTAATCTAGGATGTTCTACAGTAGAAGAGCCTTGATTATTTTATGCTATTTATGCTGATTTTTCAGAAAATGCTCCAGAATGCGAAGTTGTATGTAGGCTGTAAGAAGTGCAACATTCCACACCAAATAGATGTTACTGTCTCAGAGAGGGCAGGATCTACATGTGTGGTTAAAGGGGGCTACATTTTGGAAGATGGCATGCAATTTCAAAAATGCAGGCTATGCTATAGTCCAAAAACACCAATGTCCTAAGCTGCTACCCTTATTTTATCTCATTCATGAGTTTGTCTTTTAAAGCAACTTTTGAATTGGGCTAGCGGCTGCTCAGATGTAAGGAGGTCTGTTGGTTTTGGTAAACCAGTTACTGTCCTATGTAAATGCTACTACATTTGTGCTTGTTGGTCTTTCATCATACTGCTGTCTCTGCATTTTGTTCTCTGGTTGTGTGAAGACATTATTTGTTGGTTGCTCTGCCTATGCATGCATGCATCTTGACGTTCTAGACCTTGTGGAGTCTCCTTCATATTTAAATTTAAAATTAAGTGAAAATGTTTCTAGTCTACTGACTAAATATCAATTGTTCAAGTGGTCTCTGCTCATGAGGCTTTCACATTTGATGGAGCTGAGGTACTGGAGAAATTTTTATGCTATTGCAAAAATGCACATTGACAGTTTTTGTCTGAAATAATTATGCTAATCTGCAGCAGGTATTGTTTCCTTGTATTTGGACTGAAAATTATGAGTTAAGCTGTAATATAAAGACTTAGTATGCCAAGAAAGAACATTTCTAAAATTTGAGGCAAAGAGCAGGATAGCTTTAATTTATTTTCTTGTATATGTTAGCTTCCCCAAGTATGTAGTGATGCTGCTGGAGGGCAGCAGGTTTATGCTATTGTTTTAAATAAGCTTTAGCTGTTTTTGCAGTTGGTTGATTGACAATTTTGTGATTGTATCTGCTTTATCTTCTGAAAAAAAATACTTGTTTTCCCACCTTTCTAAGCTAGTACAGTCCAGTTTTCAGGTTAGTGCTGAATTCAAGGCTGTGTTACAAGTTTCTGTGTTTGCCCATACCTTACTTGGATAGAAGGAAGTTTCTCTGTTCACTGTGAGAAAGGAAGCTTTGAGCAGCCTATCTGTCCATGGAGGAGTGGTTTCATCCCAAAAATTAGTAGTTTATTGTCCATTTTGTGCTAATTTCTATCTCCTTCATTTCCCTGCTATAAAACCCGCATTTACAAGGTTTTTGTGCTAGTATATAGCTCAGCAAGCTCCCGCCTTGTGCCCTGCAGAGTTCTACAGCAGCAGAGAGACAATAGAGAGACTTTGGAGTGATTAAGTATCATTTTTCTGCATTTTCTTGCTGCCTTTTGCTAATTCTGCCTAAAACACTGATTTTCTAGAGTTTCTGTGTTTTAAAAAGCTTGTTTCAGCTACATATTGTACTTATTTTACTACCTGCACTTTAACAAAGTCGTTTTTGTGTTTAAATTACCTGTTTAACTATTGTAGGCTACTCACTCAAGTGTGATACCCATTTCTGTGCATTTAAAGTGGTTGTTTTTATTGTATCTGCTTTATTTTCTGAAAATATATATATATATACTTGTTTTCTTGCCTTTCTAAGCTAGTATAGTCCAGTTTTCAGGCTAGTGCTGAATTCAAGGCTGTGTTACAAGTTTCTGTGTTTGCCCATACCTTACTTGGATAGAAGGAAGTTTCTCTCTTCACTGTGAGAGAGGGAGCTTTGGGCAGCCTATCTGTCCCTGGAGGAGTGGTTTCAGCCCAGAAATTAGTAGTTTATTGGCCATTTTGGGCTAATTTCTATCTCTTTCATTTCCCTGCTATAAAACCCGCATTTGTAAGGTTTTGTGCGCCGGACAGTGACGGTTAGTTAGGGTATAACTATTCCCGACTTGGGTCTATATTAGAAAACCGAACATTGAAAATGTCGAGTGTTCTAATATCGAACCCTATGAATCAAAAATTTAAAACATCGAACATTCAGAACAGCAAATTTTTTCCTAGGGAAAAAATTTGTTGTTACAAAACACATAAACACAACACAAGCACACCAAACAAACAGGAATCCACACACATACACCTAAACTCTAACACCTAACCCTACACTAAACTATACATACACCACTAACTATCCACTTACCTTAACCCAAACCCTAACCCTAAGGTCCATCACTATCGCACAGTCACCTCACCCGTGCCCTAACCCTAACTCACCTAACCCGCCCTAACCCTCACATCCACACAATTGCACACATACCTGAACCGAACCCGTACTTTTCCAACACAGCGCTGAAAATACCGAAGCAACAGAAACGGACAACCAAATTCTTTCCCTAGGAAAAAAATTAGGTTTTCTGTTTCTTCGATATTTTCAGAGTTCGCTGAAAAAGGGTCGATATTAGAACATTCAAAATTTTGAACGTTCGGTGTTCTAATATAGATCCTCCCGGCTGCACAAAGTCTACTCTTCAATTTTTCCCTTGGAACTAGACAAACATTCAACTTAAGCACTCAAATCATTCACTTCTCATCCCAGCACTGGGCCAAAACTCATAGCAAGCACTAATAAACCTTAGCACTAGACCCCCCCTGTACTGTAGAGAAGGACAAGGCTCTCTATTCGACCTTACCAGCCAATCAGTAAAACAATTCACTGTACCTATCCAGACATTTCCAAAGGGCAGTTTCAGGTGTACTCTCCAGTCCAACTGGTGAATCTGAGAATTTTGAGGCAATGTTACAATTGCCTCATGTACACAGACAACCCTCTCCTCCTTCCACCAAACACTAATACATGTGAGAGATGCAATTATACAGCCAAACTGGAGGCTAAGCTCTCTCAACCCAAGACTGGACCAGGCAGTCAAGAGGAGAAAGGAATTACTTGCATCACACCACCAGTCTCACATAGACCTATGAAACCAGCACCAGCAAAAAACACACATAAATACAAAAAAACATACTCTGAGGCTCTAAATAAAAATCTGCAAAAGCAACAGAGACCTCCAAAGCAGACATCCAAACAACCTCCTCCCCCAACACAAACCATGAAACACATACGTCACAAAACCAGTGTGCCACACAATCACAGCCCTTAAGGCAAAATAACATACCCAACACACTAGTAATAGGTGAATCTATAGTCAGGCACACTGATATCCCACTCACTAGGCTGAACAATGAGAAGGTTACTGTTAGCTGCCTGTCAGGTGCCAGGATCTGCCACATAACACAAGCACTCAGGTCACTCCAGAACAAGTACAAATATGACTCTGTCATTGCCCATGTTGGTGTGAATGATCTGAGCTGTACCTCCCTGGACTACATGAAAAGAGACATGGAGGAGCTCTCTGATCACATAGCCCAGGCCGGTATGACCCTGATCCTGAGTAGCATCCTGCCCTCGCCAAGAATAATACCACAGTATAGAGAAAAAATTATCAATTTCAACAATTGGCTAAGTTTCTGGTGTCATTCAAAGGGGATCCAGTGTCTGTCAGCCTGGGATGACATGCTCGACAAGCCACACTGCTTCGCTAGAGATGGCTTGCACCTGTCACCTTTAGGCTTTCGAATACTGGCCAAGGCTCTTGCCACCCCCATAGTGCCTTTCTTAGGCAAGGCTCAAAAGACAAACCCACCTCCATAAGTAGCACAAGTAACAAAAAACTGTGGGTAATGCTACTCAATGCCAGAAGTCTAAACCTCAAAATGCACACACTCGAGGCACTCCTCAGTATGGAGAAAATCGATATATGTGCAGCAACAGAAACCTGGTTTAAGGCTCCAGAGAGCACCCCAGCACTACCAGGCTACAACTCATACCATACATTTCAGCCACAAAACCCAGACCGAAATACAAAAGTTGGGGGAGTATCCATATTCATCAAGGATACTCACACCTCCAGGTTAGTGGCACAGCACGATGCTTCAAAGACCATCCATGTGCAACTAACAAAGGGCAAAACTGCTATTCAAATTATAGCTTGCTACAGATCACCCACCATGTCCCAGGACCCCCACTCCACATTCCTGGAAACACTGGGAAACATAAAGGTCCTACCAAACACCCTGATATTGGGTGATTTCAATTACCCAAACATTAACTGGGAGAACTACTCAAGTACAAACCTCCGTGCCCAACATTTCCTAGAATTTATAAACTCAAACACCCTGGTTCAACTGGTCAACACCCCCACCAGAGGTGACAACATATTGGACCTGGTCATCACCAACATGGGCGACCAGTGTTCCACACCGGAGGTCAACCCCTCGCTGGTTAGATCTGACCATAAACTAATCACTCTGGATATCCACATTCCGCCACCACTCACGGTCAAAGAAACCACTGTGAAAAACTTTTCAAATGCAAACTTCACTCTACTTAAGACCGAGGTGGGAAGTTTCAAAATCCCCATGCTAAAGGATAACACTGTCCAAGCTGCAAAATCTTTTACTAATGCACTCTACAGGCACCTACAAGAATGCATGGATTGTGCTATCCCACACAAAACTAAGACTCACTCCTCCAAGAAAAGGAAACCAGTCTGGTAGACCCCTGCCATAAACAAGCTATATGATAGAAGGAGGCAACTAGTACAGAAAAGAGTAAAATCCCAAGAAGGGAAGACATCCCTGATCAGTATCAGCAAGAAACTATGTTCTCTCATAAAATCATCCAAGGTTAGCGTCAAAAGAAAAATTGCCATGGACTCCAAAGATAACCACAAGGCATTCTTTAGCTATGTCAAGAATCTAAGTGTCAATTCTCAGATCTGCTCGGAGTTAGTGCAGAATGGCACAAAATACACTGAACCGACCGATATAGCCAACATCCTGGCAGACAGGTTCAGTGCAAACTTCACCCCCCTCTCACCCCCAAAAGGGCCCATAACTATACCAAAAGAATGTAGTGCCCCTGAAATCACAGACATTCAGGTTAAAACAGCCCTCTCCAAAGCCAAAAACGCAGCATCAATGGGACCGGACGTTGTCCCAGGCTGCGTCCTACACGAGCTCAAAGATGAACTAACCCCTCACCTAAACACACTGTTTAAACTCAGCCTCTCCACAGGCTACATGCCCACAGAGTGGTGCACAGCAACGGTTATTTTGCTCCACAAAGGTGGAGCCACAATGGACCCTGGGAACTATCACCCTATAAGCCTGACTAGCTTGGTCTGCAAAGCTATGGAGCGCATCATCATGGAGCTCATTAACAGAGACATTGGAAACCTCCAAACACTGGACCCTACTCAGTTCGGCTTTGTTAAGGGCAGATCATGCCACTTAAACCTGGTGGACTTCTTTGAGACAGTTACCAAGGCTGTAGATGAGGGAAAGGTGGTTCACACAGCCTACCTAGACCTCGCAAAGGACTTTGACACCATTCCCCACTCAGGTATTATAGACAAGCTCACCAGCCTGAACATAAACCCCTATGTCACGAGATGGATTGCCAACTGGCTCATGGACAGAACCCACATGGTAAGAGTTGTGGGAGCTAGGTCTGACTCTAAACCAGTTACAAGTGGCATTCCCCAGGGCTCAGTCCTAGGACCCTTCCTATTTGGCATATACTTCTCAGAGGTACAGGCAAGCACAGGAGGAGTATGGCTGACCAAGTTCGCAAACGACTGCAAACTAGGGGCTATAATTGACTCTCCGGCTGAAACAGACATCCTCCAAAAGGGGCTCACTGAGACAAATACCTGGTGTCAAAACCATGGCCTCAAGCTAAATGCCAAAAAGTGCATAGTCATCCCCTTTGGAAAAAACAAAGTACCCACAAACTACCACATAGGTGGTAGCCCCCTAAATACAGAAGACGTAATAAGGGATCTGGGGATCCAAGTAGATAGTAACCTCTCCTTTGATAATCACATTGCCAAAGTGGTTAGAAAATCCTTCTGTGAGGCCCACCTAATCACAAAAGGGTTTGCATCCAGATCAAAAGAGGTCATTGGGCCCCTCTATGCATCACTCATCAGACCCATCATAGAGTACAATGCCCCATTTGGGATGTACCTTACAAGACACCGGCAACAACTGGAAAGACCACAGAAGTTCCTCACCAAAAGGATCACTGGCCTCAAGCAGCTCGACTGAAGAAACTTCAGCTGTACTCAGTTGCATACCGCCTACTCAGAGGTGATCTCTGCCTGACATACAAGGCGATGTCCAACCCAGAATTGATGGACATGCTCCACCTAAAGAAAACCTTATCCCGTAGAGCCACACGCTCCAGGGATCTAAACCTCACCACAACAATAAATAGGACATGCTGGAGGGATGGATTCCTGTCCCAAAGACTTCCCATGCTCTGGAACACGATTCCAATCTACATTAGGCAGAGCTCCTCGCTAACCCTCTTCAAGAGAAACCTTGACGGTTGGATGGGAAACAGAAAGCTTACCCCAGGGATCACTTCAATGGCTCTGCTGGACAGAGGCACAGGGAACTAATCTAAGGGGGGTGGTGAAAGCCAACACATTCTGGCTAGGCTTATAAATGCCTTTGGGCAGATAGCCTAGTACCTACCTATGAACCTATGAACAATTCTAAATTATCCTTAGGTGTGTGTGTGTGTGTGTGTGTGTGTGTGTGTGTGTGTGTGTGTGTGTGTGTGTGTGTGTGTGTGTGTGTGTGTGTGTGTGTGTGTGTGCACGTGTGTGTGTGTATACAGTATATATGTGATATAGAACAAAGGTTTGGCAATCTGTTAATCTGTTTCCATTCTCTAGTGGCCTAGAGAACTTTTGGATGGCTTAGGCTGTTTCTGATATTGCAATAGGAATCAGATATGACTTGACAACATTGGATGGATGGATGGATGGATGAACGGAGGGATTAAAGTTTTACAACTTGTACAGATTCTTAATCAGTATGACTCTAACTATTTTAAATTCCTGGCTTTCACTTATCACTGCTATAAAAGCAGTGTGGACTGAGCTGAGTGAGATTACTGTAATTTCTTTTTGGCAAGTTCTCTGAGTGAGTGGGATGCTGCAGAACCAGACATTATGACAAGAGAAGATTGCTAGACAACTTTTCAAAACTGTGATGCCCATTGATGAGACAGTTTGAACTGTGGTTGTGAAAATGTCTGTTATCCTAGTTGTCCTGGATACAGGGAGGAGCAAAGCCTCAAAACTGGTAAATATAAATATAAATAATAATAATAATAATAATAATAATAATAATAATAATAATAATAATGCTAACTCTGACAATCTGGGCAGTGAAAAGAGTAAACTATCTTTTCTGACCAATTGTGGTGAAGTTAGCATTCATTTTGTGGAAATGGCCCTGCTATTGTCTTTGCAGCAGCAACTTAAACCCACACTTCACAAGTTTTGTTCACTGAAGAGGAAAAAAATATTCAGGATCCATTGTTTTTCTGAGAAATTTCATTACAGTATCGCTTCTGGAATTTTTTAAATTAACAATGCTTTTCCTGATGTAATTCACAAATGTGAATCACCTGCATCATGATGACACAATGGCATGATGTCTGTCTCACAGTTACGAGGACTGGAGTTTAAACCTGACTTAAGTAAACTGCACGTTCTACCCGTATTTTTGTGTGTGTGTGTGTGTGTGTGTGTGTGTGTGTGTGTGTGTGTGTGTGTGTGTGTGTGTGTGTGTGTGTGTGTGTGTGTGTGTGTGTATGTATATATATATATATATATATATATATATATATATATATATATATATATATATATATATATATATATATATAAATATATGGGTTATATTATATCATCGAATGCTTAAAAAAGCGAATGATGAATAATCGACCCCATGTAAGCAAAAAATTACAATCACGAAAGCTCAGAACAGTGATTTTTTTTCCAAGGGAAAAAAATTGCTGTTCCAAAAAAAAAAAAAGAAAAAAATTGAAATAATACATAAAGTCCCCTCTTACTTAAATATACCAACTCCGAGATCGCACTACAGTGCCGAAAATGGCAAAGTAACAGAAACGGCCAAGTGAATTCTTTCCCTGGGAAAGAATTCACTTAAAAGCCACTTCACTATTTTGCCTTTTCGTTGTTTTAAGTTCGACCAAGACACATTCAATAGAATGCGTCTTCGGTCATCTAATAGGAACCCACATATATATATATATATATATATATATATATATATATATATATATATATATATATGTATATATATATATATATATATATATATATATATATATATATATATATATATATATATATGGGTCTATTTCACTTGATTGAAAGCTCACTAAACTGAAACTCATTTCACAGAGCACACGACTGAAAGCTCACTTCACTAAAAGCTCACTTGAAAGAAACTCATTTCGCTGAAAGGTATTTGCCCTTTTCCCCATTGTAGTGTGATCCTGGAGTTAGTATATATAGTAAGGGAGGCACAGCCCCCCACAGGGGGTGGGAGCTGGGGGGTTATAGCCCCCCACATAGATTGGATATATATTGTGTTCTAAAAAGTGTTATTCATTATAGTTGTAAGTATCCAAGTATATGGTTTAAAATGTATAAAGTAGGAGGGGGGCTTTGCCCCCACCCCGCCAATGTGGGGGGCTGTGACCCCCACCCCCCCTTACTATATATATATATATATATATATATATATATATATACTAACTTCCAGATCGCACTACAATGGGGAGAAGGGCATATACCTTTCAACAAAATGAGTTTCAGTCAAGTGAGCTTTCAGTGAAGTGAGCTTTCAGTTAAGTGAAGTAGACCCATATATATATATATATATATATATATATATATATATATATATATATGTGTGTGTGTGTGTGTGTGTGTGTGTGTGTGTGTGTATATATATATATATATATATATATATATATATATATACGATTAATATTGAAAAATCATCAGTGTAGCACAGAAATCAATGTTTGGTTTGCAGTAATCGAAACTATGATTGAATGTATTCTGTTAATGGAGCTTACCTCTTTGGGCATCCCTTGAAAAGGGACAATTCAACCAGCTGGACTATCCCAATAAACACTTGTAAATAAATTATAAATAAAAGGGACAATTCGACCACCTGGACTATCCCAATAAACACTTGCAAATAAATTATAAATAAAAAATATATACCACAAAAGGAAAAAAAAATTATTGTCTTATCATTTCTAACCCTGTCTCTGCAAAGCACTCTCTGTACCATTCAGGAGTAGTATAAGTGAAAGGGATAAATCCTGCCATCCCCCTGACTTACACTGAAATCCTACAATGCACCACTGATGTAATGTTTGTGATGAAAAGCACATTGACGGATTGCCTTCTAAAAAGACTGTACATTCATACATATAGATATATGCACAGAGATAGGTATAGCTACATATATATATATATATATATATATATATATATATATATATATATATATAGATATCGATTTGTATATTGCGACATAGTGATCCCTGCTGTGGCTGTTGCACTTAGGAAATACGCAATATATTGGAGAAAAAGGCATCAGAGTATTCCACTGGATACAGGCAGCTAGTCTGAAGCAGACTGCCCCTTAGTCAATTAGATTTTGAGTCATCTACAAGTGCAATCTGAAAGGTTTGATGTCTGGAAGGTATCCCAAAGCTCTGGTAGAATTAAGAGCAGTTTGGAGTTACTCCTCCTTGTATTAAAGAGGACTAGTAAAGCTCTTTTGTAGGGCAGGAATTAATTGAGTAAAGTCTTACTGACCAAGGCACCTCATTTATGCCTAGAATGATGCATGAACTTTCACTGTGCTTTAAAGTTGAACAGCAAAGGGTATCTGTATACCATCCTCAAACATAGGGGCAGACTGAGTACTTTAATAACTTTATGTCATGAAAGACTATAGAGTTAGGTGAGGAAAACTAGGACCAGCTGATGCCATATCTTCATTTAGCTGGAAGACAAGAACTCCAAGCCTCAACTGGAGTCACACCATTTAGATTGGCAACTATTAATGAGGCATGCAAAATATAACAAAAGAGTTGAAGGAATAATCATTCCCTTTAAAATGTAATAGGACATTTTATGGATCTGCAGAGCAGGTTAAGAACTGTAGTGCCTGCAGTAAGTATACATATGGAGAGGGCAAAAAGAGAACATACAGGAGAAATGTTCAGCTGAGTGAGGTCAAACCAGGAGATCAGATGATTGTATTATTACCCAATGCTGAAAACAAGTTCATTGCAAAACAGAAAGGCTGCTTTCAAGTGACACAGACACCAAGTAAAGAGAATAACTGGAAAAAAGGAAGGCAGAACATTTGTACCACATAAAGTTTCTGAAACCATGGAAACAAGCTGAAGCTTCTGTGGTAATTATGTTTCCTGGGGAAGTTAATATTTCCACAGAAAGCTCTGAAGTCAGAATAGAGGTGATGCTATCTGGGTCTCAGAAACAAGAAGTGAAAGAACTTTTGCTCATGAATAACTATTTACTGTCAACGCTTGATGTGCTGTGAAAGCGCTTACCATTAAACAGAATTCTTTTTTATCTGCTGCCTGCTGTGATTTGGTTCATCCTCTTTTGTTTTTGGTTCATTACTGTCAAAGTTGCTTGGTAAAACAGTTTTAATTCAATAAAACATATTAAATGGGCCTAAAGAGACATAACACTGAAACATACAAAATACCAGAGTCCCAACACTATGCAAATAAGGACAAGGTATGAAAAATGCTTAAAACTGGGGATATTGAAGAATCCCAACGTGAGTGAAACAGTCTCTTTGTACTGATTCCCAAGCCTGATTAATCTACACATCTTTGAAATTACTCTAAACAGAACATCTAACATTCTGGAGGGTGATGGAAAAACATTCTCAGACCCCCACACCAGATATGTAATAGCTTATCTGGAAGACATTTCTCTGAATATTGAGAAATCCATCTTTCCAAGGTTCTAGCCATCAAGCTAGGTGGATGGTTAACCCATCTAAGTGCAACTTAGGTTCAGTAAATTTCATTGCAAAATGTCATCTGTTTTAAAGTTTGCCAGATACCTGCTCTCATGGCTATGCAATAGTTCAGGGAGTAGTGAAACCACAGGCTGAAATCACTCAAAGCCAAAAAAAAAAAAAAAAACAGTTCAAGGCTTTTCTGGGTCTAGCTACCTATTATCAGAAATTTGCTACCAGTTTCATCACTATAGCTTGACCCTGAATGATCTGACAACAACTAAGCCACAACTGAATGTGAGATGGACAAATGAAGTAGAAGAAGCAATAAGGCAATTTTGGCTCAGTTTACAGGAGCTCCAGGATTAATGTGATCTCTTTCTCTCTGATCTCTGGAGTGAATCCAAACAAAATCCATGACATCCTTTGAAATCTACAGAAAAATAAGTATTTTTATTCGTTGTGTTGCATTTTTAAACTGTGTATTACTGAATTGCCACCTACTTTTAACTGTTTTTTACCCATTTTAACTGTTTTACTGTTTTGCTCTTTCACTCTTTCAACTGTTTGCTGTTTGAGACTGTTTTTTCCTGCACTTTGTATTTTCTAGTACTTGTGTATTTTGTAGCATAGGCTAGATTCAGATTGGCTGAATCTTGACTGTTTGGCATTATCTAAGCACTAAAACCAGCCATCTTACATTGAGGGCCCCCTGCACCCTTGTGGCAGAAGAGTGTAGCAAAGGACCCATCTGAGTTGGAGATTGTTGGAATAAGGCTCAGTATTGAACATTTCCATTGGCACTGCGGTGGTGGTGCTGCGGTAGCGTTGTTGCCTCACAGTAAAACGTTGTCCTGTTTGATTCTCAGCTAAAGTATCTTCTGCGTGGAGACATGCGTGAATGGGCGTACCTTCGTTGAAGGTTGTGCATCAGGCCTGGCAAGTCAGTATGTAAAAATCTACTGCCAATCATTAGCGGACCGGAGTTCCGCTGTGGCGACCCCTAACCGGGAAAAGCCGAAAGATGCAACAACAACAACAATGAACATTTCCATTGGCCAGCTTTTTTGAAAATTGCTTAACTTGTTTCAAAAAAGGGGTCTCACAGTTGCTACATAAGCCCCGCATTTGCACAGGTTTTTACCTGTTTTAAATCAGCTCCACAGAGTTTGGCAAACAACCACTGCTCTACTGTCTTCATCTGAGCAATCCAAGGCATCTGTTTGCACGTAGCACACCTTTGTGCAGCAGCACAGTGGAGGTAACCATTGGCGGTTATAGATGCAAAAGCTAAAGTAGATTTATTTTCCTTAGAAGCTGTCCCATGTTGCAGCTGAGGAGTCTTTTAAATTGTGCATAGCTGCTTGGAGAGCACCTCAGCTGGGCTTTCTATACCATTTGTCACTTTAACTGAAATCTGCTAATCCCGAATAGCCTTGTGCCCCTTGAGAGCCCCAATAGTATAGACCCAGCATTAAGCCCTCAATTAAACCACATCCTTCCTCATTAAAGAAAGCAAATTTACACCTAGTATTATAGATGGTCAGATCTCCTCCATTTTTCCTGCCAGCCTGATTGACGTGTGTATCCTGAGGCAGTGTAGCATTTGCCTCATGCACACTGACAACCCACTACTCCTAAACCATTCAAGCTAGATTTGAGAGCTGTATGTACACTAAGAATTTGGGATCCTTGCTTTCTCATTCATGGAGCAGTGACACTGAACAGGTTGTCAGCTCGCATACTACACCTCCTGCCCAAACTACTGTCTCAACACATAAACCATCATACATGCAGGTACTCACCAGAAATTTACCTAAACACCAGAAACCTCCAAAACACAAACATGCTACACCTAATACAGTACCTACAGCACTCAATACACATAAAACCACAAGCACAAGTATCTCACCGAACTAGCCCCTAAGGCAAAGCACATCTAAACCAAACTTTTTGGTCAAAGGTGACTCTATAGTGAGACACATAGATATCCCGCTCACCAGGCTGGACAAGGAGAAGGTTACAGTCAGCTGTCTGTCGAGTGCCAGGATGCACCAGATCACACTCAAGTCTCTCCACAACAAGTACCATTATGACTCTGTCATAGTTTATGTTGGTGTGAATGACTTAAGATGTACCTCACTGGACTAAATGAAGAGAGATATGACTGAGCTCTCTGAATATGTCTCAGGCAGTTATGTCCCTAGCCTTGAGGAGCGTACTACCTTCACTTAAGATACTACAATATAAACAAAAAATGATTGACTTCAGCAACTGGCTTAGCTTCTGGTGTCATTCTAAGGGGATCCAGTACCTGTTAGCCTGAGATGACATGGCAGATAGACCACGCTGCTTTGCCAGAAATGGTATTCATCTGTCACCTATGGGATTTTGGTTACTGGCTAAGGCTCTTGCCTTCCCATAGTGTCTTTTCTAGGCAATGTCCCGACAACAAAATTCCTGACATAAAAATATCTTCAAAAAAGAGCCTCAAGGTTATGCTGTTAAATGCTTGGAGTCTAAACCTAAAACTGTACTCACAGGAAGCAGCCCTCACTTTAGAAGATACTGGCATCTATGCAGTCACAGAGACTTGGTTTAAGGCTGTGGAAAGCAGCTCAGCTGTACAGGGTTATAATGCCTTCCATAGATTCAGACCACAAACTGAAAGTGCGAGAACTAAAGGAGGTAGAGTATCAATATTCATCAGAGATAAACACACCTCTAGATTGGTTAAACAAAACAATACCCTTGAACTAATCCAGGTCCAGCTGACTGTACCTGTCCAAGTTATTGCCAGTTATAGGACCCCCCTCCATGAACCAGGATACCCACACTGCATACTTGGGTTTACTTGAATCATTCAAGATTCAACTCAACACCTGGTTTTAGATAACTTTAACTACCCATCCATAGATTGGGTAAATTATACATGTACTAACACACTTGCCCAAAGGTTCTTGGACTTCATCAACTCTAGTGCCCTGGACCAGTTGGTTGACACCCCCACAAGGGGCCCAAACATTCTGGATCTGGTGCTCAGTAACATGGGTGATCATTGCACCACCCCATGTGTGCAGCCCTCCCTAGTGAGGTCTGATCATAACAATAACATCTGACCCCCATTAGCATCAACTAGACTAAAGAACTTCTCCAAAGCCAATTACAACCTAATACATGACAACATTAATACCCTCATAGCCCCTGTCCTCACTGATGGCACGGACACCTATATTGGGACTTACACCAATGCCTTGTATAAGCATCTATACAAATGTATTGACTCAGCCATACCCGATAGGATCAAAACAATATTCTCGAGAAAGAACAAGCCTGTCTGGTGGTTATCATTCATTAACAGGTTATATAATAAGAGAAAGAAATTGCTACCCAAGAGCAGGAAGGATCAGTCTCTGAATTGGAAGCATTCCCTCCTCAGCTTAAACAAGCAAATAAGACACCTGGTAAAGTATTCTAACCCTAACTTTGTATCCAAATTAGCCTCCTTCACTAAGAATAACCATAAGGCCTTCTTTAGCTACATCAGAAGCCTTAAAGGAAAAACCTAGATCTGTGTAGAACTGGTTGTTAATGGCATCACATATACTGAAGCTCACCACAACGTTCAGAACCAAAAATCCAGTAAGGCAATGTACAGATCTACTCCACTCGAACAGAAGATGGTACAGCAACAATTATAAAGTATAAAACAGGTTTATTAAAAAATAAGAGATCACGAACAATTCAGGTTTAGCGCTTTCATCTGATATACACAGACTTCATCAGAACCAATTAACTGAACATTAATTACCACTTATATACCAGTTTTGGCGCCAAAAATACAATTTACCCTTCCACATAAATAATGATTAAAATAACTATTCTATATATGAAGATGACTCACAATAACTTACATATAAATACACTTGCATAAAATGAATTTGCTTACAGCCACTTGTGTGATCTATATTCCATTATAACATTAAAATATTATAAATATCTATACCATAAATAATATATTATATAATAAATTATAAGATAAATGAAATAATATAATAATATTATTTTGAACATGAAACCACACAGATATAATATATGTGTCCGTCTCCCATCTGTATATATTAGTCCTAGTCTATAATAAAGAATGGTTTTAAACTAATATAATCATTTATCCCTGGACTAGTAGTGGCATCACAACAAATTTGCCATTTACTCTCCATTAACCCCAAATTCACCTTCTGATTACCACCACTCGCAGACATTTCAACCTGATCTATAATAGCAAAACTAAAATTATGCTCTTTACCTTTTTCTATAATATGTTTACTAAGAGCATTCTTAGTGTCCCCTTTACTAATCTTGTACAAGTGTTCATAAATGCGTGTTTTAAATTTTCTCTCCGTCTTGCCTATATAATAGGCTGAACAGCTTTTACAGGTAGCTAAATAAACTACTCGTTGAGTATTACAATTTCCTTTTCTACTGTAACAAACAGTTTTTGTCAAATTGTTCAATTTGATAACCTTATTCTCATTAATATATTTGCATTGACCACATGTACCGCATTTGGTAGTACCAACCTTATCATTCTTAACATATTTCTTAAATTCACCTCGTTCTAACAACTTCTTTAAGTTAGTAACCGTCTTGAACACACAAATAGGATGCTTGCCTACTATAGGTCCTATAGCTTCACTACTAGATAACAAGTCCCAATGCCTACGGAGGATTTCCTTCACCAAACTGGTGTATGGATTAAACATAATAACACATACTTTTCTATCTCTATCTTCGTCTACTTTTATTGGATTTGTCCAAGTTCTCCCCAACAAGGGTGGATATTTAATACCCCATTGTTGTTTAACATTGCCTACCAGTTGATCTAACATGTTTTTAGGGTAACCTCTAGCCAAAAAAAGATTAAGAATGACATCCAATTCCTGTAACATATTATCTTTCATGGAAGACATACAGGCAGCTCTAACACATTGCCCTTTAACATTTCTAAAAATGTGTGGTGGATGACAACTTCCAAATTGAATATAATCATTTGAAAATGTTGGTTTTCTATATGTTGGTTTTCTATACAACTTGGAGGCAAAACCCTCACCCGTATTACTAATAAAAGTATCTAAATATGCTATTCCAGCTGTTTCCATTTGGTATGTGAACCTCAAAAAATATGTTGTGTTATTAATATATGAAATTAATCCAGGGATTAACTCTCTATGTCCCTTCCAAATAATGAAAATATCATCCAAAAACCTAGTGTACAATGTAATGAACTTATAGTCACTAGTGAATACAAATTCATTCTCCCACTCCAACATCACCAGGTTGGCAAATATGGGGGCACATGAGGCCCCCATAGCTACCCCTCTAGTCTGTCTAAAGTGTTCCCCATGGAGATGTATATAATTGTGTTCAAGGATCAATCCCATCATGTCAAGAATAAGGTTGATCCTGTCCCAACTGAGTCCCGAGAATTTGCTCAAACTGTTATAAAAATATTCCAGTCCCACAGTAGTGGGTATACACGAAAATAGATCTTGTACATCTATGGTCAAAAAAGTGAGATCTGCATCCCATACTTCTGATGAAAGTTTGCTGAGAAAATTCCAGGAATCCTTTGTTAAATGTGGGACTTTTACATATACTTGTTTAGTCCACTGGTCAATGGTGACACCTAGATTGTATGTTTTAGATTTGGATCCCGATATAATCGGTCTAAATGGAGGATTTTCTAGGCTTTTATGTATTTTGGGAATACCAATGATATTAGCCATTTTAGGATGTTCATTTCTAATAAAGTTATATAACTCATTACTGATACGATTGTCTAAAAGGTATTCCTCTATTGCCAGATCAATTCTCTTATATCCAATGTTAATTTGGTTAAGGGAAACAACCTCATAATTCCCCGACTCAAATAAAATCTCATGAATTGCTGTGTAGTACTGGTATGAATCAAAAATAATAATGCCACCACCCTTATCGGGCTTCATAATCCTAACACTTTTGTTCATAATAATTTCCTCTAAACATAATCTCTCTTTCTTTGTTAAATTGTCACAAAAGTTGTTAGATGAATGTTGATTGAACTTAATATTTTTATACAGCATATAGATATCCCTACATATCATTTTCTCATAAATAGCTACTTGTGGGTTCATAATGGGAATGTATGAACTCTTCTTCACTAACCTAGCATTGTTACTTTTTTGTACATTCATACTGTCTTTAAATTGCAGTGCCAAATTTAATCTGCGACAGAATAACTTCATTTCTTTGATCACATCGAATAAATTAAATTTAGCTATAGGAATGAACTTCATTCCTTTGCTAAATAATGTGAAAAATTCTTGTGTTATAATAATATCCGTATAATTGTACACCTTAAATTAACAATGAGAATAAACCCTAGGAACTGGAGATGTAATTGCACCGACACTTACATTACTCTCAATATTCATAATCGGGGGTATTGCCTTTACACTTGATACATAAGTATCATTACGTGTACTGGCCCGCGTTGACTTAGACTCTAAGTTTGATTTATCATGCTCTGCCTCAATAGTTACCTCCTTCGATATTTCTTCAGAGCTGGGTAATATCTCCCCCCTTGAAAATTTGTATCAGCATCATATCTATTGTTCCTCCCTCCCCCTGTTTGTCGGTGCTGGTCAAAAACATTATCACCATCCACTTTATGTTGTGGCCATATATATGCCCTTTCTATTTTATATTGTTCCAGATCTCTGTCTATTTTGTTCAGCTTCCTATTGAATATACTATCAACCCTATTATTAACTGTGTGGAATTGTTTTGTATATAAATCGTACCATTGTTCAAAATTGTCATCTTGTACAATTTCTTCATTTAACACTTCTATGTCATTTCTATGTCATTTAATAATACATATATTGAACCCACAGAAATAGCCAACCTGCTAGCTGACGGGTTCAGTGAAAACTTCTCCCCATTGTCCCCACCACATATCTCCCAAAGCATCCCTACCACCTGCCCTCCACCTAGTATCTCCAAGGAGCAGGTCATAAATGCTATCTCCAAAGCTAAAATCCCAGCCTCTATGGGACCCGATAATATCTCGGGCTGTGTTCTAGATGGATTAAAACAGGAACTAGCTGCACCTCTGGGTACTCTTTTTAAGCACCGTCTAAACACTGGTTTTGTACCTGCTGAATGGAAAACAGTAACTGTCATCCCCTTTCATAAAGGAGATGCCTCCACAGACCCTGTGAACTATAGATCCATAAGCCTGACCAGTCTAATCTGCAAGGCTATGGAAAGAATAATCATGGACCTTATCAACAAAGATATAGCAAACCTCCAAACCCTTGGCCCAACCCAGTTTGGCTTTGTTAAAGGGAGATCCTGCCTCTTGAACTAGGTGGACTTCTTTGACACAGTCATCAAAGCCCTGGATGAAGGAAATTCCGTCCATATGGCCTACCTGGACCTAGCCAAGACCTTTGATATTATTCCCCACTCAGGCATCATTGATAAACTCACTCATCTGGAGATTACTGGAGATTAACCTATATATTGTCAGGTGGGTTGCAAACTGGCTTACCGACAGATTGCACACAGTCAAAACAGGTGACTCTACCTCCACCAGCAAACCCGTAACTAGTTGTGTTCCACAGGGATCTGTACTGGGGCCCCTGTTGTTTGGAATATACTTCTTGGATGTACAGGCTAAAACAAAAGGCCTATGGCTAACAAAGTTTGCTGATGATTGCTGGGTGCAGTCATCAAGTCCCCAAACAATGTCAGTATCCTACAAGAGGGACTTACACAGACAAACTGGTGCCAAAATCATGGGCTACAACTAAATGCAAAAAAATGCATAATCATCCCCTTCAGCAAGGGCAACGTCCATGCAGATTACCACATTAATAACAACACCCTAAGCATGCAATCAGTTGTGAGATATTTGAGCACACAGGCTTACAGCAACATTTCCTTTGACCACCATGCCTCCACAGTGGTTAAAAAAGGCTTTCTACATTTCTCCACTTCATATGTAAGGGCATTGCATCCAGAACAAAAGTGGTTATAACCCTCCCTGTACTCCTCACTCATCATGCCAATAATAGAGTACAATGCTACCAATACCTCCCAACCATACCAAATTACTTGGTTTTTACCTGTTTTGAGGTCCAAATAATGGGGTGCCACGATTCCTGAGTGGTACCCCTTAATTTCTGAATTTCCTGGCATTTTTATTTAAAATTCTTTCCTGCTTTTTTGAGCTGACGGCATCATGTGTGTGATGACATCAGCTCTGTGAAACGGCCTGCCAGCCTGTCGGACTTGAGCTCAACAGCTCAACATGCATGCATTTTCGAAAGCCACATTATGGAACAGTAGCTGTTAATACGAACAAATGGTAAAGCTTGGAATGGAAGGAAGGTGTAAGCAGGACTGCTGCCGAGATGCTGGTTATTTTATTTTATTCTGCTATGCTGCTGCCGAGAGGTGCTAGTTATTTTATTTTATTCTGCTATGCTGCCAGTGGTTTATCTGTTATGCTGCTGCCGAGGTGCTGGTTATTTTATTCTGCTATGCTGCAGTCCAGATGGTTTATTATCTGTTATTATGCTGCTGCCGATTGAGACGTTTTAGTGCATCAGGATTTTGTGTGTTATGCTGCTGCCGATTCAAGGTGCTGGTTATGTTATGCTGCTGCCGATTGCTTTTAGTGCATCATTTAACTTTCAGATTATTTTATGCTGCTGAGAATTGCTTTTACTGCATCATTTAACTTCCAGTGTGAGATGCAGTTTATTTTATGCTGCCGAGACGTGCTGGTTATTTATTTTGCCTGCTGCCAATTATAAAGTGTGTAGATGCTGTTTATCTGCTGCCGATTACTTTTAGTGCATCATTTAACTTCCAGAAACTTATGTGAGATATTTATTTTGCTGCTGATTAGAAAGTGATGGCTATTTTATTATGCTGCCGATTAGAAAGTGCTGGCTATTTTATTATGCTAAGTGTTGGTTATTTTATTATGCTCTGTGTGTGTGTGTGTGTGTGTGTGTGTGTGTGTGTGTGTGTGTGTGTGTGTGTGTGTGTGTGTGTGTGTGTGTGGTGCTGGTTATTTTATTATGCTGCCAAAGTGCTGGTCATTTTATTATTCTGCCAAAGTGCTGGTTACTGGTTATTTTATTATGGTGTGTGTGTTACTGGTTATTTTATTATGGTGTGTGTGTGTATGTGTGTGTGTGTGTGTGTGTGTGTGTGTGTGTGTGTGTGTGTGTATGTGTGTGAGTGTTACTGGTTATTTTATGATGTGTGTGTGTGTGTGTGTGTGTGTGTGTGTGTGTGTGTGTGTGTGTGTGTGTGTGTGTGTGTGTGTGTTACTGCTTATTTTATTATGGTGTGTGTGTGTGTGTGTGTGTGTGTGTGTGTGTGTGTGTGTGTGTGTGTGTGTGTGTGTGTGTGTGTGTGTGTTTTACTGGTTATTTTATGATGTGTGTGTGTTACTGCTTATTTTATTATGGTGTGTGTGTGTGTGTGTGTGTGTGTGTGTGTGTGTGTGTGTGTGTGTGTGTTTTACTGGTTATTTTATGATGTGTGTGTGTTACTGCTTATTTTATTATGGTGTGTGTGTGTGTGTGTGTGTGTGTGTGTGTGTGTGTGTGTGTGTGTGTGTGTGTGTGTGTGTGTGTGTGTGTGTGTGTGTGTGCGTGCATGTGTGTATGTGTTTGTGTAAATAGACTTTTATGATGGAAATATTCTCAACTGGGCAGTTTTGTCATTATTGATTCATGCATTTTGATTCATTGCTTACTGGAAAAATGTTCAAACAATAAATTTAAAATCCGCTTTAAGTCTAACAAGTGTGCTGTATTATACAATGAATATAATTTACTAAAGTCAGGAAGGTGTATCAAAGAACACATGTATGTTTCTTGTTTCATGTGCAAGGGGCCTATGATTTGAAAACAGCCCAAAGGTAATGTTTGCTCACCACTGGCTAGATGCATTTTCTTTGGATGTGGTGTGGGTTCTGTTTCAATGAATGTGAATTTCAAGGGCAGAGACGTTTTAGTGCTAAGTCTATTTTCATTGTGAGACAGTATTGCTTTGTTTAGGAGATGTCTATTAGTGTTTGTGCATCGTGCTATAAAATGTAAAATAAAATCCAAAGAAAACAGTATTCACATTAGTGTTTATGGTAAATGGGGTGAAATAGCCAGGTAATGGGACATTGGAATGGCTGCAAGGGGACTCTGGGGCCATATTTTGGTTGTCTGTTCTTCAGTTTGTGTTTGAAAGTTGGTATCCCACAATTCCATTGGAGTGGGCAGGGTTACATAATTGTGTATGCAAATTTTATGTTAATCAGCGTACGGATTTGTACCTATTTTTCATGGGTCTTTGTCCAGACTTTTGATGTTTCCAGGTTGAGAGGTATGATGCTACTTGTGGTATGTACCTTACCAGGCACCTGCAGTAACTGGAAAGACCTCAAAGGTTTCTTACAGAGAAAATTCAGGGTCTTCAGCATATGTCATACATTGACAGACTGAAATCACTGTCACTATACTCTGTATCTTACAGACTGCTAAGCGGTGACCTCTGCCTTCCATATGAAGCAATCTCAGTTCCTGCTTTAATGGAAATTCTGCACATTTGTAAATCAAAATGTATAAGATGCACTCGCTCTAGGGAACTCAACCTAGTATGTGACATCAACAGGACTTGCTGGAGAGACATATATGTCTCACAGAGGTTACCTGTCCTCTGGAACAAACTTCCAATTCAGGTGAAACAGAGCCCCTCACTGACCCTATTTAAGTGTAATTTGAATGACTGGATGGGAAGCCTCAGATTCACCCTGTGAATTTCACCTGTGTCCCTCTTGGACAGGGACAGTAGTTGTTGACATAGTTCCGCTTAATACCTTGATATTCTTGGGAACAGGGGTTATACTTGGCTAGGCTTGTAAGGGCCTTAGGGCCTTTAGCCTTGTAGCCCCCTATGACCATATGAATATGCTGTGTCCATTCAGGAGGAGGAAAGAGGTTTAAGGCAAGGCAGGAACTGGGCAAGTTATGTAACAATGGACTGAATGGCAGTTGTTAAAAAGAAAGAAAACATGTAATGTATAACGGATATAAATGAAAAGAAAGTTAAAATGGTTTGTTTTCATTCCCTATTAATGTATGTGTTCATATTTCTTAAGAGATAGTTTAATTAAAGGTGTTGAAAAAAAAAACCTAGTACTAACAGATCCTTATCAGATGAGCATAGGTGCAGTTTTACTGCAGTTTGTAGGTGATGAGGAGCATCGTATCTGCCATATTAGCAAAAAGCTGAGTAATGTAGAAAAACTATACCTGGCTACTGAAAGTGAGTGTTTCACTGTTTAGTGGGAACCTCATTTCCCTTAAGTATTACCCATTAAGCAGTAAGTTAATTCCTGTAACAGCTCATGCCCTTCTTCAATGGCTGTACTCTTGAAAGGGCACCAGCCTGCAGTTGACTTGATGCACAGTGACCCTACAACCCTTTAATTTTAAGCAATTACATTAGATGGCTTGCATCCACCTCAGTGCAGATGGACTGTCCAGGGCTTACAACCCATCTGCTTAAGGCCAAACCAATGATTTCACAATGGGAGTGGTCATGCAGCATTTTTGTGACTGGTTGCCCTAATGATATTAGCCCAGAAGCAGGTAAGCAATTCAGCATTAACTAGGGACAACTGTAAATGGATCTATTTAAAGACCAGTATACTCCTCATGAGTAGACTTGTGACCTTTCAGTTTTAGAAAGGTCCTGGGAAGAATGTGGAAGGAGTACATATACCAAAAAAGAAGTCAGCCCAGGGTATTCATGTGAGGGAAATAAGCTGATACCCTTTGTGACGCCCGCTCCCTGGCCCAGCAATCATGGAGCCTCAATCCTCACCACTAACACCAGAGAGGACATCCCATATATGGGTAAAGGATAACAACTACATACAGTAAAGCACAATTTCCCTTAAGTGCACACAGAGATCACAGTCAGTCTGGGACTGGTTGCTCCCTTGCTCTCCAGGTCCCCAATAAGACTCCCCACTGGCACAGCTATAGGGTCCAGATGTCAGCCTAGCTGGCAAGCTAACCTCCAGTACCCTCTCTGTCCAACCAGTGCTTTGTGCCCCTGCCCAAGTAGCTGACATGCACACACTTTGTGATAAGTATTTATACAACTTCACAGACACTCCTGGGAAAGGCTGACACAGATTTTCAAGCTGTGCCCCTTTACTCAGATGATATGGTAGTAATTACTGCCACCACCAGCTAATAATTATCAGCTACCCAGAGGCCCTTAAAAGGGTGTCTTAAGGCTTGTTAGAGTGGCTTAATTCAGGATCACTTATAAGCATGCCATGTACTCTAGAGCTTACTTATCTCTACACAACCCAGCCACAGGTAAAAGGTTTTAAAATATTTAATAATAAATACTAAAAACACAAGACAATACTACTACACCACAGTGCTACTCAAGAGTTCATAGATCACAGAGAAACTCAAAACAATACAGTAGGGAAGTTCTGATATAACAGAAAAACACTTAGTCTAACTTTCTTCTAATTTCCTAGCTATTACTGCAAGAAAACATACTTCTGAAATAACTTACTTAAGACACAGGCAGAGTGCTGATGAAATAGATATCAAGACAAAAATGCTTAATAATCTCTGGTTCTCACTGTTTAAATTGAAACTACAGTTCTGATAAAACATTACATCATTTGTTTACACTTTCCTGGTTCCCAGGCCACAGAAACTCAATTTACATTATTTTACACTTAGAGCAATAAAGGACATTCCACATGTAAATTCTGGTCATTAAGTTTAGCCTTAAAACAATAGGCAGGATGCTTACTCCAGACTCATCAACTCCAAATTCTAACTTCAAAGCACATACAAAACATAATTTTAATTTCAAAGAACACTTGAAATGCTTGGCTTAGTATTCCTTACGGCAGATGGCAATGTTGCTACAATCTTGAAGTTTACATTTTGCAGTGTTTTCTTTCATTTAAGAAACAAGCCTGTATTTTATATTTATATTTACAAATGCCAGTATTATGTATCAAATTCTATTTGACTAGGCTGGCAGCCTTTATCTCTTCTCTACCAGTCTTCACATCCCCCCCCCCCCGGAGAACTCAAGCTAGTTTTTCAAGTGACCCTTGATAAACTCCGCTTGAGAGGGTTAGGTCTATCTGAATGTATCTCACCTCATTCCCTGTCTTGAGTGCCCATCTGCATTGGCATTGCTAACTCCACTGTGGTGCTGCACTGACATAGCATATCCTTGCAACCCCAGGTTCCATCTTAGCAATTTGGCAATTTGCTGACTGGCTCTGTTTAACTATGTTAGAGGGTTGTGATCTGTCATTACAGTGAATTTACTTCCATACAGATAAGGCTGAAGTTTTTGCAGTGCCCACAATATGGCTAGACATTCCTTTTCTACAACTGTATAGCATTCCTCTCTGTGTTGGAGCTTACGACTGAGATAAACCACTGGGTGCTCTTCCCCCTTTGAAGAAATCTAGCTAAGTACAGCCCCCCACCCCATGGTTTGAAGCATCCACCTGTACAACAATTGTTTTGCTGTAGTCTGGACTGGCTAACACAGGGGATCCTCCCAAAGCTTCTTTAAGCTTCTGAATGCCTGCTCATATGCTGGGGTCCACACTACCTTATCTGGCCTGTTCTTCCTTGTTAGGTCTGTGAGGGAAGCAGCTATGGTACTATAACTGGGGACAAACTCTCTGTAGTTCCTGCTGTCCTAAGAATGTCCTCATCTGCTTTTTGGTAACAGGTGCAGGCCATGCCTGAATGGCTTCCACATTGGCAGGTTCCTGCCTTATCTTACCACTCCCCACTCTATGTCCTAGGTAGGAGACCTCTGCCATATCCACCTGACATTTGCTCAGCTTAATGGTCAACCCTGCCCTCTGTAGTCTGCCCAGCACCTCCCTGACATGCTGAAGGTGCTCTGGCCAGGAATAGCTGTAGATAGCAATATCACCTAGGTAAGCAAGGGCAAACCCTCCTGCTCCTGCCAGGATATTATCTACCAGCCTCTGGAAAGTCACTATGGCTTTCTTCATCCCAAAGGGCATCTTTGTAAACTCATACAAGCCAAAAGGAGTCACAAAGGCTGACTTCTCTCTAGCACTTGGAGTCAAGGGCACCTGCCAGTAACCCTTGGTAGGATCAATGGTTGTAAGATACTTAGCCCCACCCAACTGTTCTAGGGCCTCATCTGTCCTAGGCATGGGGTAAGCATCCGACTCTGTGTGACTATTTAGTTTCCTATAATCCACACAGAACCTGGTGCCGCTATCCTTCTTTGGCACTAGCACCACTGGGGAGGCCCAGGGACTGTTGGAATCTTGAATCACCCCTGGTTCCAGCATCGCCTGTACCTCTTCCCTCAGAGTCTGTCTGACTCTCTCAGACACCCTATAAGGGGCCTGCCTAATAGGCATTTGGAGTCCTGTATCCACCTGGTGCTGCACTAGGTGGGTGCACTCTGGTTTCCCAGTGAACATGTCCCCAAATTCCTACAACACTGCTCAGATTTCTCTAACCTGGCTAGGAAATAGCTGCTGGGACATTGCTACCCCTTCCACTGAGGTGTCAGCCTGAGCCTCACTGAGGAGATCAGTCACCAGATCTCCCTCAGACTTCTCCTGCAACCCACTGCAAATGCTCATCACAAGAGCCTCCCTAGCATGGTAAGGTTTCATCATGTTAACATGGTACAATGTCTGCCCCTGCCATCTGCCTAGCAGTTCCACCATGTAGTTAACATCACTTACCTTTTTTATCACCTTGTAGGGACCCTCCCAAGTTGCTTGCAGCTTGTTGTGTCTGACAGGAATGAGAACCATTACCTGCTGCCCCACAGCATATGCTCTAGCTCAAGCATTCCTGTCATACCACACATTTTCTGTTGTTGGGCTTCTGCCAGGTTCTCTTGGGCCAAGCCCATGAGTTCCCTGAGCCTTGTCCTGAGGTTTAGGATGTGTGCCACAACAGACTCCATGTGAGACTCACACTCACCTTCCCACTCATCTCAAATTAAATCTAGAGGTCCCCTCACCCTATGCCCATACAGCAACTCAAAGGGTGAAAAACCTGTGGATTCCTGGGGAACCTCTTTGTAAGCAAAAACAGATGGGGAAATATTTGTCCCACTCCCTCTTAAATTGATCTGCAAGTGCCCGTAGCATGGACTTGATTGTAGAGTTTAACCTCTCAACAAGGCCATTGGTCTGGGGATGGTAGGGGGTGGTCTTCATGTGCTTCACCCCACAGGACTTCCACAGACAAGCCAGCAAGTCTGACATGAAATTGGCACCTCTGTCAGACAGTATTTCTTTTGGGAAACCTACCCTGCTGAAAATCTCTAACAAAGCATTTGTCACCTTCTCTGCCTAAGTGGAGGACAAAGCCACTGCCTCAGTGTATCGTGTAACATAATCCACTACCCACTAAGATATACTTTTTCCCTGTGGAACTTGGGGTACTCAGAGGACCAACAATATCCATAGCTACCCTCTGAAATGGCTCCTCAATCACAGGCAAAGGCATCAAAGGTGCTCTCACTTTGTCTTCTGCCTTGCCTACCTTTTGGCACTGCTCACAGGTCCTGCAGTACCCTGTTAAATCTCTGGAAATTCCAGGCCAATAGAAGTTTTGCATAATATGCCTCTTTGTATGTTTTATGCCCATATGACCTGCAAAGGGAATATCATGGGCTATGGCTAGAAGCGCCAGATGGTAGGCTCTAAGCACTACCAACTGCTGTACTCTCTCACCTTCTAACCCTCCCTCAGGAGTCCACTCTTTGTACAGTAACCCTTTGTCCCAGTAGACAGATTCCCCCTTCCCATGAGAATCAGGCACCTCCCTAGTTACCTGCATCAGGCCTTGCAATGTAGGGTCTGAGAGTTGAGCCTGTCTCACCTCTGTCCTCGTAACCCTTCCCAGCTCCCCTTCCACAGGAAGTCTGGCATCCCCTGACAGCAGTGCCTCACTGTCAGCCTGGGTACTACTACTCTCCTCTACCTTTGCAGTCACTCTGTCCAAGGGACCATCAGTACCCACAAGCAACTGTGGCTCACCTTCAGTTTCACTGCTACAGAGTAGCTCCCTCCTTGAAGTAACCCCCTCACCAGTCCTGGTTGCAAGTATGCAGTCTGTCTGGGTCTCTCCCAGGCTACCATACCCACATGCTTGTCTCCAAGCCTGACTGCGTGTAACTGCACAAGTACAGGGTACTGCACTATCAAAATCATTCCCTATCAGGACATCTGCGGGTATATCCTCAAACACACCTGCTTGCTGGCTTCCTTTTCCACCCTCCCAATCAAGGTGAACACTAGCCAAAGGTATTTGGAATGGGATCCCTCCTAAAGCCCTGACTGGAGTAGACTGCCCAGGCAAGTAGTGCTCCTCTGTAATCATTGCAGGCTTTACAATGGTTATATCAGAGGCTGTGTCTCTCTTGGCAATGGCCTCTTTGCCATTCACTACAATAGGATATAGCCTCTGGTGGTAGTTTGATTCCCTTATTGTCCCAACACAACCTACTATTGGCATTTTGTCTTTCCCACTTACTGGCTCCCTCATCTTTGGTTCCCCACCTCGCCTCCTTGGACACCTGTATGCCACATGGCCCCACTGGTTGCATTCAAAACATTTAACCCTAGCTCCTGGACATGTACCTGGACTAATGGCTTCCCCTGCTACTGGCAGATTCTGTTGGGTCAGTCTGTGCTGCCCACCATGGGTTCCTTTAGACCCATGAGCAGTACTGGGGGTCCCCCCTTCCTGTGCAGGGCTGCCCTGCTGGCCAGGTATAGGTCTCCCTTATTCCCCAACTCATCTGAAGTATCACATTGTCTATCAGCTAACCAGATCCTCATGTCCTCCGGCAAACTGCTAAGGGCTTGTTCCCCTCACCAAAAGGTCTGCCAGCCCTTCAAAAGTGGTGACCTAACATCCACTCACCAAGCTATGAAAATAAATGCTCAGTTCAGCAACATATTCACACACACTTTCATCTGCCTTGCGTCTATGCTCACAAAACATTTTCCTATACATTTCAGATGTTAGCTTAAAACATTCTAAAAGACATTTTTTTACAGCATTATAATCAAAACAGGCAGAGTCAAGCATTTTTGATAAGAAAGTTACAGCTGTCCCATGGAGTAAGGGGGTCAGGAACCATACCCAGAGCCTTTGGTCAATACTATACTGTTTGCATACCCTCTCAAACATATGAATGAAACTATCAAAATTATCTCCCTCTTTAAATTGCGGAAAAAAAATTACTGACTTGTTGTGCTTCTGGGGTCCAGTTACTCCCTTCCCCATTACCTCCATGACTCTGGCAAAGAGTCAGCATTTCCCTCTCATGCCTCCTCTGATGCTCCTTTTCTTCGGCTTCTATCTCCAAATGCCTGGCTTCCAACTCAAGTCTCTTTAGCTCCAGCTGGATTTTTAAGTCCACCACAGAAAGGTTGAGCTGTCCATTCTCCAAGGATATCGTATCTCCACTGCCAGTCTGATTGCCCTCCTGGATGCTGTTTTCTGATGCAGCTGTAACCAAGGCTGCAATCAGGTCTGCCTTAGTCAGGTTTCCATGCACCAGTCCCCTAGCCTGGCACATCTCCAACAGCTGGCTCCTTGTCACCTTTCCATATGCCTTGGCTGACATACTGCCTGATCACCCTGACTAACTAAGCTAACAAAAGAAATAAAACAATTGTGATCTGAACTCTGAGTATTCATTGCATGGCTGTTAGAGTACAAAACACCTTCAGAGATCACTGTACATAAGCTACACGATTCACTCTACCCACACCACTACAAGCCAATATGTATTTGCCAATTAATATGTGATGTGGATATCCACCACCACCACAAATGTGAAGTCGATCCCACCATTGCCAACACATGTGACACCCACACCCTGGCCCAGCAATCAAGGAGCCTCAATCCTTACCACTAACACCAGAGAGGACGTGAAAGGATAACAAATACACACAGTAAAGTACAATTTCCCTTAAGAGCACACAGAGATCACAGTCAGTCTGGGGCTGGTTGCTCCCTTGCTCTCCAGGTCCCCAATAAGACTCTCCATTGGCACAGCTATAGGGTCCAGATCTCAGCCTAGCTGGCAAGCTAACCTCCAGTACCTTCTCTGTCCAACCAGTGCTTCATGCCCCTGCCCAAGTAGCTGACACACACACACACACTTTGAGATAAGTATTTATACAACTTCACAGACACTCCTGGGAAAGGCTGACACAGATTCTCAAGCTGTGCCCCTTTACTCAGACGCTATGGTAGTGATTACTGCCACCACCAGCTAATAATTATCAGCTACCCAAAGGCCCTTAAAAGGTTGTCCAATTATTACTGTGCGATATTATTATCCAATTGGTAATGTGACTAATCAGTCTTAAGGCTTATTAGAGTGGCTTATTTCAGGATCATTTATAAGCATGCAATGTACTCTAGAGCTTACTTATCTCTACACAAACCAGCCACAGGTAAAAGGTTTTAAAATATTTTATAATAAATACTAAAAACACAAGACAATACTACTACACCACAGTGCTACTTAAGAGTTCAGAGATCACACAGAAACTAAAAACAATACAGTAGGAAAGTTCTGATATAACAGAAAAACACTTAGTCTAACTTTCTTCTAATTTCCTAGCTATTACTACAAGAAAACATACTTCTGAAATAAATTACTTAAGACACAGGCAGAGTGGTGATGAGATGGATATCAAGACAAAAATGCTTAATAATCTCTGGTTCTCACTGTTTAAATTGAAACTGCAGTTATGATAAAACATTACATAATTTTTTACACTTTCATGGTTCCCAGGCCACAGAAACTACATTTACATTATTTTACACTTAGAGCAATAAAAACATTCCACATGTAAATTCTGGTCATTAACTTTAGCCTTAAAACAATAGGCAGGATGCTTACTCCAGACTTATCAACTCCAAATTCTAACTTCAAAGGACATACAAAACATAATTTTAATTTCAAAGAACATTTGAAATGCTTGGCTTAGTTTTCCTTACAGCAGATGGCAATGTTGCTACAATCTTGAAGTTCACATTTTACACTGTTTTCTTTCATTTAAGAAACAAGCCTGTATTTTATATTTATATTTACAAATGCCAGAATTAGGTATCAATTTATATTTGATATTTGGCAGCCTTCACCCCTTCTCTACCAATCTTCACATCCTTGAGAGGAAAAAACATTTGGATGTATTTCTTACTGAGAGAAAGTGCACCAAAGTGCAATGAGAAGTGTGTGGAAGTGTAAAGAGACCTTTGTGGTTTCTATAAGTAGTGTTTCACTTGGCAGCTTGAAAGACTGCCAGCATAAAAAAAACTGAATAAACTGATTTTACTGGGCCAGTCTGAGTAATGGAAAACATGTAGAGTATGGACATTTGCCAGACAGAATTTTATTTGGGACTATTTGGACTATTTTGTTTAAGATTAAAAACTGATTTGTTTCTCTTCTGTTGGCCACAGTTTTTTCTTTATGCTTAATTTTCTTTTAAATAAATGCAAACTTCAGACTGGAATGCTAGCTCCAACAATTAATTTTATTATTGAAGCAGAACTATATACAATAGTAATTATACCAGCTCTCTGAAATCAAAAACTCTAATAAAAGATACCAATCAGACAACAAAAGAGGGTCAAAACATTTCTAACATTTCATAATGCATTTTAACTAACATCGAGAATAAAAATAGTTTCAGGTAAGGAAATTGCAAAAGTTTAATAGAAATAGTAAATTAATGTTGGTATGTCTTATCTGGTTACATGAAGATTAAATTTCCATCCAAAGAGAAATGTGAAATTGGACTGCTTATTTATATAATTAAATATAAAAAAGTGAATTCTGCCTTTAACTTTCTTTTTAATCATTAGTTTTAACATAACCCTAGGTTCCTTAGTTTTTTTCTTTCACACTAACAAACTGTTGTAGCATTTTTTCATGCTTATTTAGAATATATTAGGTGGAAAAGCAATGGAGTACATGTAACTGTAAGATATAAAAACTTAGACTAAAATAGTGGGCAGGATTCACGAAGCCTCCGTGTAAGAGTTATAACTCATACACGGAGGCTGCAGTTAAACAGAGTGATGTCAGCATGCTCTGCATATTCATGAGAGCATGCTGAATCACACCTAAGGCTAACATGGTCCTTGTAAGACAGTAGGGGGTGTGTCAGTAGGCCGAGCCCTGTAAGCGGACACGCCCCCAGAAGAGGAAAAGTGCCCAAAGTAAACACCCATGACAGAGTCCATGGAAATGTGAATAAACACAACACATGCCCCCACAGAGTACGAACATAAAATGTACAAATGAACATCTCATAATTTTTTTTTTAAATTGTAAAGATGTTTAACCATGAGTGTGCTCGTTTACGCGGGTGTGCCCGTAGCGCAGCCACAGTTAGCAGTCAGTGGGAAAGCATATAAGAACTAAATATGCAAAGTAAGCCAAAAAGCAATAGCATAGCGGTAGAGATGTTGGCTGAAGAGCAGGCATGCATGGTTCGAGCCCCCACAACACCAATTTTTATTTCTAGCAAAATAAGCATGAAACAAGTCCCTGACAAATATGTACACATAAAAATCACATTTTATGCAAAATGTAATGAAATAGCCCATTTATATTGAAGAAATGTGAGGTAACAAAACTATAAAAAATGCCAGATGTGCCCATAGCTAAGCTACAGTTTAACAGGGTGAGTGCATCTGCCCGTAGGTGAGCAGTGGTTTAACTGGTGCAAAATGAGTGCCCGTAGCTGAGCAGTGGTTTAACATGCTAAAGCTATGTGCCCCTAACTGAGCTGAGCGTAATATGCGTGCTGATAGCCAAATGAGGCTTAAACCAGCGTACCCTGTTTGCGCGGAGCTGCGCACCACGCAAACAAGGTAACCGACAGGCAACGTTGAGCAAGCCGTATCAAAACTGCCTTTACACAGACACATCCCTCAGCATGTCTAGACAGTCATAAAAAATAGGGGCCAGGTTCGAACCCAGGATACTATACACCATAGTCAAGGTACCAAACCACTAAGCCATGACAGCAGTACCTATAAATGCAATAATAGCTAATATATAGGAATGAATACAAACTGGAGCATGACAATGCAGGTTTACTGAAGTTGATACAATTCCAAAATGGCCAATCACAGATATGTGTGGGAAAAACGGACTATATAAGCCCCATAGGTGGGAATACGCAGCATAAACGATTGTAGAACTGAACTGCAGGCAGAATGACAGGAGTAGGAGAGGGTAGTTGCTTTCGAGCACAGAGGTGGGGCGTTGAGGAGCCCAGGTACATGGTCTGGCTCCTAGTCCACAATCATGAGGCCCAACTCATGCAGGGCCAGGTCCTCTGGGGAGCATACAGGGCTGAGGAGTGGGACCGGTTGGCTCATGATCTCACCAGTGCCACAGGGATTCCAAGGACTGGTGAGCAGGTCTGTCACCACCATGTGGTCCTGAAGAGACGCAAGCAGGACCAACTGAACCTTTGGATCCAGGAGGCCCGGCAAATGCCCAACGCCCCACTACTAAGTTACATTTAATTATGTATGTAAGAAATTAAACTAGCTGATATTATGGAGATGTGTATTCCAATATTACTTCATTTATATTACAGCTGCAGGTGTCCGTTCTGTGAACCGCAGAGCCTATGGCGATAGGCTGGTGCGTTGCCACCAGGCAGGTCAGTAATCCACTACCAGTAACTGTAAAGAAATATAAAAGTATGACAGTCAGCAAAAGAGTGCAGTGTAGTCACTAAGGAATAAAATGTGCAAGTAACAGTGTGAAAGTGTCTGCAAGTATTGCTTGATTACAAAAGTGTGTTGCAGCCTGTAAGCCAAACAGAAAAATGAAAATGTCTGACATAAATTCTGAAATAAAAATGCCCCACCTGTAAGAAAATAGTACACAACCTGCAGCAGGCTGAAAAGTATAGCTGCAGAAGATGATGAAATCACATGTATGAAATATATCCCTGTTGAAATACTGAAACATGACAGAAGTGAGACTGCTGGAAAGGATTGTAATAACTACAGGTAAAATATGTCAATAAAGCCTAGAAGTAAGTACCATCCTGAATAGTAAAATGAAAGCAAGTGAGAGAGTGTGAGAAAGTGTCATGAATCCAGCAATACAGTAGTAATAACCCCTGAATAAAGTATACTGCAGTCAAGACAGAATGAAATGCATGTGAGAATCAAAACCAAACAGCAAAATCTGTTAAAAGTGTTGCTGCATCTGGAATGTGTATCCCAAAATCTGGATATGTTGCTGTCAGTCTGCAATATGCAGATAGGATGATTGTCTGATATACCAAACATCCACACTTGTCTACAGCTATATAAAGCAAATGTAGCAGGATGATGTAGCTGAACAAAGCTAGATATGAATGTGTATGAAGAACAATAAAATGTATACTGATGTTGCAGTGACAGTCCTATCACCAAGTTGAAATAGTTATCATATAGGAAACTGTAGTTAGAACAGTAGTGTGTATATATCTGTAGCTATTAGAAATGTACAGCATATGTATTGGTATTTGAAGATGTTAATATTATTTTCTTCACCCCACCCTATAACCACATATAACCCATTCCACGTGAAAATGGTATGTGCAATCACAATTAACACCCCTGGACATTTGTCCTGTTGGGTCATATATATTTGCATGTCCGTTGATGCATCTGCCCTGTTCATACATCCAAACCTGATGGCCTGTTGCCATCAATTAACCCTGAATGTTGTTGGACTGTGTATTGCTGTTCAAATTATGCATGTGTTATGCATGCTGTTCAATGGTGTGAATATCTGGGTGGTTGGTTAATGGGAATACTAATGCATGCTGTTACAACTAATTATGAATGGTATTATATGTCACTAACCCAAACTGTCATAACATAATGCAAAACATAGGACGACAGGGAAGGCGGGTTCCAGCGGACCCACCTCTCCCACCTCAGCTGGCGAGTGCACCTGGCACTAGTGCTCAGTCTGGACCCTCCTCCGGTGGCCCTGTGCCACCTGCGGGTGAAAGCACTGCAGGGGATGGGGCTCGCCCCCCCTCTGCAAGTGTGGCCGGAGGAGAACCACCACTCACCCTCCATAGCGTCCGGACTGTGGTGTGTAGGGAGATTCGGGACTCTGTTCTCGAGCCCCTACGCCAGCTTGAGGCATGGGTGGCACAACTTATGGGCATACCTGTTGCCTGGCCTACACAGCCCCCAGCACAGCCCCGTCCTGGGCAGTGAAGGAACAGTGGCAACTGCCTATAGGTGGGGATATCAATTCCACTGTTGCCATCTGTGGGCTCATGGGCTCTGGATATCCAAACCTCCATCCCCGTCAATTGTGTAACCCCCCCACATGTGTCATACACCGCCCCTGTATGCGTCTTGTTTGTCTTGTCTATTTACCTACCCAACCTACCTCCCCAGCTGTACCGACTTCCTTCACCTGACATACCACTCTCACCTGAAAAAAAAAAAAGGGGCACTCTGTACCCACAAAAAAATTATGCCCCATACATAGCTGCCCATTCCGCACACATGTCTGCTGGACATGGAATCTATCAATTACAATTGGCTGTACAACAAGTATTATTGTTGTCCTGACACCTCTCTCAGGGGTGGAAGGTTTCAAATGTCACACCAAATTACATGCATATGCACAGCTGTTGCTGATGAAGAAATGGGCAGCTGTGGGCCTTACCTACATCCCTCTTGCAAATCCCAAGCTTGTTTCCCTACTGTCTTACCCTCTTTGTGACCCCTTTTTCACCACTTTCCTGTCTCCCCATTTTCATTTCTTTCAAAGAAAATAGTGCGGGTGTGCGCCAGAGTAAGCACTGGTAAGCGGTTGTAAGCGGGTGTGCGCGTGTGTGCGCGGAGCTAACCGCCAGTGCGTATGCGTGAGCTCCACGCAAACCAGCGCTAACCCGGTTACAACTGCTTAAAAGTGCCTTAGTCACTTTGATTGACAGGTCCTGTACTCAGTTCAAAAGCAAAATAAAATCCCACTGTCAGTCCCGAACCCAGGACCTTGGAAACACTAGTCTGTATGACCTACCACTAAGCCACGACTCTTATGCAAGAACATTGTGCTAAAATAAATATAACATGTAATAGTAGGGATGAATGTAAAGGGAATATAGGATGTGTAGTACCCAAAGCATGTCATGTAGAATTACTGTCAAAACTACTGGATTCCCATAATAGTAGTGTGTGAACAGAAACAGCCATGCTAGTTGTTAGCTTGTAGGTAATAATGTCAGTTAATGTACATATATAAATCTATGTATATGTACATATATATATATATATATATATATATATATATATATATATATATATATATATATATATATATATATATATATATATATATATATATATATATAGTTGTAGGTGTCATTGTGCATACACACTTACTACAGGGAACAGGAGAGAGGAATGGAGAAATGTGAATCTACAACACAGCCTGAATCATGAGAGAGATACTAACCTTTACACTCACAGAACAGTGTCCACAGCATACCAGCATGGTCCCTGCCCTTACAATCTGAAAGGGCAAAGCCTATCCCACATACCCTTTTATAGCACTGACCTGAAATCACAATTAGAACTGCAATCAGTACACAACTGGCTGCATGCAATTAGCAAATGCTGGCTTACAATTGGTGCAGAGGCCATCACATGGACCTATGCAGATACCTACAAAAGCATCCAGTACTAACACTCCACACATGCAATACATTCATTGCACTGTCTGGAAGCAGACAGAGGGAGAGAGAAAACTGAGAGAGAGAGAGAGAGAGAGAGAGAGAGAGAACAACAAAAAAAAAACCTACACACTGTGAGTCTGTGACTCTAAGCTGTCGGCAGTGACAGTAGCAGCAGCAATCAGAAGCAGTGGTAATGCAACCAGCTGCAACAAACACAGGTAATGCAAAGTAGCAGGTTAATAGTGTGCATACTGTGAACCCTCCAAATGTGTCATAGGTCTGTATCTATAGGTATGTCCATGTGATATGTTGTGTGTACGTAGTTCCACCAAAAGGGGATGACCATACATCACATGTCAATCAGTCTTAGGCCATGATCCTGGCAGCAGTTGTCTGTGCGTTGCCCTCAGCAATGGCTGTAGTGACTGCTTTGAAAGGTCAGCCAGGTTCAAAAGGCAGGATCAGCCCATCACAAAGGCACACTAGCTGGGAACAAGTGTCTGCAGGTACCTGGTATCACTGCATATGCATCCCATACTGCATAATTCCATAGCTTAGCAGACCAGGCCTGTTATGCATATGATGTGGTAGTTCCCAGGGTCAGTTGAGGTGCCTCCTTAGTGGTGTGGGACCACTGTCGCTGTATGCCACTGTCCAGGTACATATCCTGTAGTACGGCCAAGATAAATTATCAGTGTTATATGCAGTTGTATGTCCTCTTGGAGTGCAGGTAGCACACATCCAGGGATACCATGAGGTCACAGTGATGCTGTGTGTTCTGCTCTGCTGAGGGCGGCCCTCACCTGGACATATGAGATGATAGGGAGGTTACATACAGCTGTGATAAATATTTCAACTGGTGGGGGAGAAGGAGGGGGGATACATGCACCGAACCTGTCTGCAAGACTGTTGCCAATATCTGTGTGTTTGGTGAATGTTAAGTAGGTGTGTATTAACACAGAGCATATCTGAGGCATTTGGTCCATATGTGTAACATAACTGAAGAAGGCCTTGTGGTCATCCATAGTGTTTGTGGCCATTTTCCTCCCAGAGTAGGCCGTGGCCGTTGTTATGATGGACTGTAGCATAGTACCAGTGCTGACCACAGATGCCTTCCCTTAATGTGAATGTGCTCTGTCCTGCAGTAGCCTCCTGCTATTGTTATACAATCTGCCTCTGTCTGGGGTCCACCGGACAGGATGCCTAACCTTTGTGCATAAAGTCTGGGTTAGAAATGTGTGTGCAAGTTCCATGCAATCTGTGGCATGTCCGTGGTAAGCATTTGCAAAGGGGTCAGCAGTGTGGGTTGTGGCTTCCACTGGCCCATTGTGCTGCATGGATACCATCTCAGTCCCAGCAAGTGAATAACTGTCTAATCATGTACATATCAAAGTAGTCTACTGTGCTGGTGGTGGTGGTGGGATATGTATATCCAGGCCGAGTAACTTCTGTCCACATCACACTAGTGGATGGCGTCCCACATACAGTACCTTGGGATGAACCCCCACAGTGAGGTTGTGCATTGGACCTGTCAGTGTGTGCTGACCGATGGGGCATGCTACTATGTTGTGTGGAATGTGGCAGGTATTGTTGCACAGGTGTTGGCTGAGCACTGATGTCTGGCCATGTACCTGTGTATCCACCACGACACACACACATGCAACATATGGGAGTAGTAGTATATCACTACACATGAGTATCATGTATAGTATGTGTGCCATATATTGCTGACATAGTCTGCTGATATCCTGTTTGTGTTCTCTTCCAGGGAGATGGCTCGTCAGCGTAATCCCACCTACTCTGCAGCAGAAGACGAGGAGATCCCCCAGAGCCTGGTGTGGGAGTATGACATCCTGTTTTCCCGCACTAGTCAGAATCAGCAGGAGAGGGCTGCACTGTGGCAAGACCTTGTCCGTAGGGTAAATGATATTGGCATGCATAACAGGACATATGAGCAGGTACGACATCACTGCAGTGATTTAATCCAAAGTGTCCGTCAGCGTGCATTAGATATCCACAGGCAACAGGTTGCCACAGGAGGTGGGGTGGCCACACATCCCCCCTCACCAGACTGGAGGGGCTACTCCTAAGTGTTGTGGCTCCAGCCCCGGAACAGCAACAGCAGTACACCTGCATCATGATGGAGGCTGGATCCACACAGCAGCACAACATGGAGCGTGCAGGTAATATGCCATATGTACACTTGACTGTTCTGTACACTGTTAGTTTATGCATGTGTAAGGTGTGTCCGTGGTATGTATCTGTCATCATAGTATGTAATTGTGCATGTGTGATACTGGCAATATCAGCAGCTGACGTGTGAAAGGCAACTGGTGTACTACTGCACTGTATCATATGCAATATCAATGGCACAGTTGTGCCCACTGACATTAATCTCATCATTTCTGCAGGTCCCTCCGGGGTTACAGCAAGGCAGGCCATCCATGCTGGTGAGTGTGTTTAACATAACCTATAATAGTCTTGATAATGCTAGTAACAGTAGTGTAACTCAGTAGTGCTCTGTGTGTATACTGCGGGGTCTGCATGTGTGCATGTGTGCAGGTGTGCCTGTGCCCATGTGTGCATGTGTGCATGTGTGCATGTGTGCAGGTGTGCCTGTGTCCACGTGTGCATGTGTGCATGTGTGCATGTGTGCCTGTGTCCACATGTGCATGTGTGCATGTGTGCCTGTGTCCACGTGTGCATGTGTGCATGTGTACACGTGACCACGTGTGCATGTGTCCATGTGCGTGTGCATGTGTACACGTGTGCATGTGTGCATGTGTGCATGTGTCCACGTGTGCATGTTTCCACGTGTGCATGTCTGCATGTGTGCCTGTGTGCATGTGTACATGTGTGCATGTGTGCCTGTGTGCATGTGTCCATGTGTGCATGTCTGCATGTGTGCCTGTGTCCATGTGTGCATGTGTGCATGTGTCCATGTGTGCATGTGTGCAGAAGTGCATTACTGGTAACAATGTCTGGAGACTGTAAACTGTGTTTCCTGTCTTCCTCCCACAGGTTCTGGTGCTGCTCTGGTGACCTGCAGCAGGGAACCTGAATCTTGTGCCATGGGTACTGGTAATGATGATATTTGTGTAATGGTACAGGAAGATGTGTCAGGGTCCGCCATTGGTCAGCCAATTGACAGTACACAGCTGTCAACCCCATCATTGCGCACAGTCATCCTGCCAGTAAATCCTTTGTCACCATTGTCCCTAGGTGATGGACAGGATACAGTGGGCATAGACCAGGGTAATGTGGTACCTGTGGCACGTTGGGTTGGGAGGGAGTCTCACAAGTGGTAATTGGCTAGGCTTAAAATGGCTCGCAAGGGCAGTTAGCTTAGTACTAACCTATGAACCTATGAACCTATGAACATGTGTCCCCACACAGCAGCCATGGGCAGGATCCTCCGATGGTACCACACAGACAGTTGCCCATGGGTTCTCGTGGGAGCAGCCATGGGCGTACTGCCTCTGGCCGACGTGCCCAAAGAGGTCTGTCAACCTCAGCTATGTTTCGGACTGTCATGCAGGCACAGTCGTGTATGGAAAGGTACACCAGACAGGGTCTGAGGGAGCTGAGAGCATGTCGCACAGCCATGACAGACAGTATGCGTGACATTGCGGATGCTATCCGTAATTTCACCGATGTCATAGACAGACATTGTGGGGACATATTACAGCAGTTCCACAACCAAATGTCCATGAACCAGGGCAATGGTGGGCGTTTGCGGCATCGACATGGCCGTATGCCAGCAACAGCAGCAGCTGGCAGTCGGAGTGGATGACAGCAGGCTCGCGCACACCCCCATAGTGCCAGCAGCAGCCTCAGCAATGCTGGGTCTGTGCTGTCATCGGAACGCCCCAGGAGACCACGTGCACGTGGCTCTGGACAGTCCCAACAGGGACCTGTGTCCAGTCAACACACTCCCGCTTCTGATGACAGTACCCAGTCTGGCTTAATACTGGATATGGTCCGTAGCACCCCTGCCAGGCACAGGTACCGTGTCCGTGCCCACAGACACTGATCTGAATGACCTGCCAGGTGCAGTCTGTGGCTGTCCACAAACCCCTGTATATGGCAGCCATGAGGTGGAACTGTGTGCGTGCATACACACATGCGAAATGTTAACACCTAGGGGGACCACATACACGCACACACTGCACCAACACTGCCCCACCCTGTACTGCTGCCCCTCACCAACACACATACACACACATGTCAATTGGTGGTATCAGTGGCTGACTCAGGCATACATAATTCACACCCTGTGCATATGATGACACTGTGCCACCTCCTGCAATCTCCAACATCATTGCGGGAACAGGTAAACACGTTGCTGATGCACAGGGTGACTACATAGAAGTGTATTAGTAGTATCATGTTGGTAACAGTACAGTGTGCTGCTATGACTGTGTGTATATCCCAGCATGCCTGCTGCAGTAACTGTATGAATGTCCTGAATTGTTATCTGCACCCATAGTACATACCAAAGTGTAACAGCTGCACATAATTGCATGCCGGTGGTAAGGTTGTCAACAGATAGCCGCATATATGGGTAGCACAGGGGGGAAGCTAACGCAAGTAGTGATATGCAATGGTGGACATGTACAGTAATGGTGTCAAGCTGCCCACAACGACTATGCAATGTGGATGTTCGCGCATGTAGATATGTGTGCAGTACCAATGTAATCCAAATCACAAATAACTATGACATAATATCAGTTCTACCATGGGAATCTGCGCTGTGTATTCCTGGGTACATGTTGATAGTGCCTACATATTTGCATTGTTACTTACTGTTATTGTTACCCCTTCTTTGTTGTACAATGCACTACTTCCAGCCCTGCTTACTGTAGCTTTGTTTGCATGCATGTTCATTTGGGGTTCCCTGGAACACTGCTTACACCTGCAATGCAGAGTTACAGTGCTTCTGTAGACTCCTAGTGACATCTGCATAGCGTACGATACGTATGTCAACTTTACACATGACAGAACATCACTGTCTGTCCTGTACGCATGTACATTGCCTGTGACACATTGCACATGTCTTACATGGCATTTACCCACATGTGCAGTCATATATGCCAGTGCTATGAAACAGTAGCGGTACACCCACACATACACACCTTCAGTATGTTGTTCCCCATTGGCCCTATGTGTTGGTACTCACCATGGCAATCACACTACTAGGGTAGAATGTGCAAATGTAACCTGTGAATCACCTCTATGGTCCAGTTGTGGTTTATGTGAGTCATGTGGCAATGTCACAGCTGCCACATGTATGCAGTCAGCCATCACCCTTGGCCAGGAATGTACAACACATGTGTGGGATGCCACCACACAGCCAATCTGGGGACTGAGCTCTCTGAACCCAGTAATGCCATACCCTGTCAGGTGGCATGTCATATATACTACATCCTGGACAAACTTCAACCCCAATCCCTGCTGCTACTATTGATAAAACCCCTGAAGATGTTTCTGATAGTTTTGACCAATTCTTTACTGAGACATTTCAAGCCGTAGCTAGCCATCTACCTCCTAGCTCCCCTGGTCCTGAAAGTAGCACCCCTAGAAACCTACTTGCGTTCAGCTACCAACCAGTCGCCACTTCACTTCTCCGTACCTTGATTTAAAAAGTGAAACCCACTACACTTTCTGCTGATCAACTCCCTGCCGAGTACCTATAAAAATCAGATGATGCTATTGCTTACCCCGTCTCAAAACTAATCAAATGAACCATGGTAGAATCTAAATTTCCCACCATCTGGAAAATATCCTATGTAATCCCACTTCACAAAGGAGGCAGCTCTACTGAATTCTCCAATTATAGGCCAATAGCTATACTCTCTCCACTTGCAAAGATTATGGAAACTTTATTCATAGACAATTCATGCACCACCTAATCCAAAATCGCCTTATGGCAGACACTCAGCATGGCTTCCGTCCTCATCACAGCACTACTTCAGGCCTCCTAGCCTTTACTAACACCATAAACCATACTTGCAACACTAATTATATATCCTCAGCCCTCTTTTTGGATCTTTCCAAGGCATACGATATGGTTGATCACCAACTTGTAATCCACACCCTGCAAACATTCTGTCTAGATACTGGAGCCTTCCAATGGTTTCAATCCTACCTGCATGGTCGACAGCAGGCTGGCCTCTGGCAGAACAAACTCTCTAACCTTCTACCTAACACCCTCAGAGTACCACAAGGCTCTATACTAGGGCCCTTGCTGTTCTCCATCTTCATTAACGACCTTTATACTGTCATCCCAAAAGTCAGCTGTATCCAATATGCTGAAGACTCTACTCTGATCTGCTCAGCCACATCTCCAGTAGAGTCATGGTCAGCTACCCAGACCACCTTTAATACAATAGAAAACTGGCTTTCTGAACATCGTCTGATCCTAAATCCCAAATAAACTAAACTGCTGTTATTTCACCAACACGTAGGTCTACCGCTTTCACCTTTACCATAACATCAACTGATGGCACAATAATCTCTCCTGACCCATCTACTAAACTATTAGGTGTCATCATAGACAATAATCTCAAATGTGACCTACATGTTAACCAAATTATCAAAGCCATCAATAAAAAACTAGGGTCACTTTACAGAATAAAAGCCTTCCTAACCCCTCCAGCTAAAGATGCCATAGCTCGCTCACACCTTCTTTCAACCCTTCTGTATGCATCCCCTCTACTCTCGAATATGAACAAGACTGTCCTTAACAAACACTCAATTTGCTACAACCACATTGCCAGGTTTGCTACTGGGCTGCCTTTTAGGACACATCATTGCATCAATCTAAATCAGCTTGGTTGGCTTGAACTACCCAGCCTAATACAGTATAACCAACTGATTATGGCCTATAAAATCCTCTATAATCTGGACAATACTCCTGCACTTCAAATATTATCGCCCCCTATAACAATCCTAGACCGCTTCAATCCTCTAACAGACTACTAATTCCGACTAGCAAATTTAATAACACAGCCGGTGATTCTGTCTTTGCAAACTCTGTTAAGTAGATCCTGGAACTCACTTCCAGCTGATATTACCTTACTTTCCACATTAGGTCAATTTAACACTAGACTCAAACAACATCTGTCACTTAACTGGCTATGTCAATGTATCAAGCCTGGCTAACTCGAATGTGTAAAATCTGTTAACCAGTTTACTGTGTAATTTAATTTAATCCTGACTTGTGCTCAGGACTAACATTAACCTGTGGAACATGTTTAACTTGCTTACTTATGTAATCTCTGTAAATAATCTGTTTGTAATATGTAATGCTGGTATTATGTAATGCTGTATCTGCTTACCCTTGTAGCTTTTCTCCCGGCCTCCCTGAAATGGACATGCATCCAGTCGGACTATCCCGGTCAACAAATGTAGGATAAATAAATAAATAAATAAAATATATTACAGTGACTACAATACAAGTCAGACATTGACACGCACTGACAGCATGCTGAACACACTGGGGCATACGTGGGGACTCAGAATAGCATCCTGCCTGAGCATCACACACCTCCGCAGCTGGCACACAGGCATATGTTCCATCGGAACAGAGCACATGCCACACATGGCACACACATCCCCTGTGCCACACACTCACAGCCTGTAGGGCTACACAACACACCTGCTACAGACGTGTCAGGTACCTGTCTTGGGTGCTGCACTGGGGTCCCGCTCAACAGGCTGTATCTGGTGAAGGTCACAGTGATATGCCTCAGGGGCACTATGGCCCACCACAGAACGCATGCATACAGGTCAGAGGCATGGACACATATGACTCACTCATTGACCATGCCAGTATGGCTGACCTGAGACATACCTCCCTGGACTACATGATAGGGAACATAGAATGGATCTCTCAGCATGTGGCACAGGCCAGTATGAGCCTGATCTTGGTTGCCAACATACCCTCACCAGGTATGCTACCACTATATGTGGGAAGGGTGTTGTATGTCTACATTATGCTCAGTCTCCAATGTCATTCATAGGGTATCCACTGGCTGTCAACATGTGCTTACATGCTAGGGAAGCCACAATGATGTGCAAGGGTCATCTTGCACATGACACCCATGGCCCGATGTATAATGGCAAAGCTTCTTGGTACACACATACTGCCTTATGCTACAGGACATGGTTTACATAGCCACCTCTGTGGGTATCACACAGGTTAGGACACTAACAGTGCTGCTACACAACAACAGCAGTGTACACCGGAAGATGCATGCACCTGACATTGTCCTCAGCACGGTGAACTGCAATGTCTGTGCAGTACCAGATTCCTGATTCATGGCTCACAGGTGTTACCCATCACTGACAGGTTATGCCCCATACCATGCCTGTCGTCCCCTACACATGTAACACACATGGACAGGGGGGTGGTATCCCAAGGTACCACAGATACACACACCTCCAGGTTGTTGGCACAGCACAAAGCATCAGGGCCTAATCATGTGCAGCTAACAGTGTGTCGGACTGCTATCTGGTTCATAGCCTGGCACACACAACCCTCCCATACACAGGAAGACCACCTATCCTCCATAACAACACTGGCAATATGACAGTCTCAAGAACTGTGTTTATATGGCTGGACTGCATCCAGCCAAACATTGTGCGTGAGCATTACTGTAGCTACAACATACTAGTTGAAGGGTTCACAGCATGTGGTCACTGAATTGCAGTGGAATGACATGTTACCACTACCACAACAGGTGGGAACATGCAGCACCTGTACATTGACTACATGTACACTATATGGCCCAGACCAGATGTGTATCCCCTGCTGTAGGTATTTTACCATATACACCCACACTGTATAGACACATACCACATGCGGACCCTGCACAGTAAGACACAGTCATATTGGTATACATTGCAAATACCATTTATCCACTCGAGGCATGTGTCAGAAATGGTAACTACTGCAGGTCACAGGTATTTATGTGTATGTGTCACACACATACATCATGTGTGCAATGCCATTGCTGGTTTAGGCAATGGCATGCATTGTTATGTACAAAGACCCACACAAGGTCATACTGTGTGACACAGCCACACGTGGCAGTTGTGGGTTACCAAAACATACCTATCTGTACTCTGACAATGGTAATAGACACAGTAGCAGAGCGCACTATTGGCATTACTAGCCAACTAGCCCTGTTTGGCTGTGCTGATAGTGTGGTGACATCCCCTGTGTTTACTGGGGGACTATGCAGCATCTGGTCTATTGTAGTATTTGCCAAAAGGATCTGTTCTCTCACTCTTGCATTTACACACACCCTACTACCCCCCCACGCACACACACATGCACACTTGCAGGATTCATTCCCCTACCTAACTAAGTCACGACACGTGAAAGAGACGCATTAGCAAAGTGCACTTTTTGGATTACTAGATAATTTCTCTTTTCTGGCTGTACTTATAGGGTGCTGACAACATCAGCATTTTAAAAGGGTAATGTGCATCAGGTAGTGTGATCTCCTGATTGCCAGGACTAACATGTTGTTCATACGGAAATGCATACACACAAACTCCTCACATCCAAACACACACACACTTGCAGGTTTCAAACCCCTACCTAAATATGTTATGGTACTTGAAAGTAACGCTGTAGCAGGTTGCGCTAATCTGAGTACTGGCAGATGTCTCTTCTCAAGCTGTATGTATAGGGTGCTGTCATCATCACTGTTTGGAAAGGGTAATGTGCATCATGTAGTGTGATCCCCTGATTTCAAAAAAGCACATGTTTTTCATACAGAATCACACACACACAGACTCCCCACATCCAAACACACACACATGCCATTTACAGGCTTCAAACTCCTACCTAACTATACTATGACACTCGTGAGAGACGCATTAGCAAAGTGTGCTGTTCGCATTACTGGGAGGCTTCCTTTCTCCTGATGTACTTATAGGGTGCTGACATCATCAGTGTTTAGAAAGGGGAATGTGCATCCTGTAGTGTGTTCTCCCAGTTGCCAAAAGGCACATTTCCCTCACACAAAATTGCACACACACAAACCACCACCCCCCCTTATCCAAACACACACACATGCCATTTGCAGGATTCAAACCACTACCTAACTATGTTATGACACTCAAGGTGGACACATTAGCGGACTGCGCTATTCGCATTACTGGAAGGCTTTCCTTCTCCTGCTGTACTTATAGGGTGCTGACATCATCTGTGTTTAGAAAGGGGAATGTGCATCCTGTAGTGTGTTCTCCCAGTTGCCAAAAGGGACATTTCCCTCACACAAAATTGCACACACACTAACCCCCCTCATCCAAACACACACACTTGCCATTTGCAGGATTCAAACCACTACCTAACTATGTTATGACACTTGAGACAGACGCATTAGCGGAGCGTGCTATTCACATTACTGGGTTGTTTCCCTTCTCCTGCTGTACTTATAGGGTGCTGACATCATCTGTGTTTAGAAAGGGGAATGTGCATCCTGTAGTGTGTTCTCCCAGTTGCCAAAAGGGACATTTCCCTCACACAAAATTGCACACACACTAACCCCCCTCATCCAAACACACACACTTGCAGGATTCATACCACTACCTAACTATGTTATGACACTCGAGATGGATGCATCAGCAGAGCGCGCTATTCACATTACTGGGAGGCTTCCCTTCTCCTGCTGTACTTATAGGGTGCTGACATCATCCGTGCTTAGATAGGGGAATGTGCATCCTGTAGTGTATTCTCCTAGTTGGCAAAAGGGATACTTCTTTCAAACAGTCTTGAACATACACTAACCTCCTCCACACACACTGAGCATGTACAGAATTCAAACCCCTATCTAACTATGTTATGACACTCGAGACGGACGCATTAGCCGAACGCACTATTTACATTACTGTGAGGGTTCCCTTCTCCTGCTGTACTTATAGGGTGCTGACATCATCAGTGTTTAGAAAGGGGAATGTGCATCCTGTAGTGTATTCTCCTAGTTGGCAAAAGGGATACTTCTTTCAAACAGTCCTGAACACACACTAACCCCCTCCACACACACTGAGCATGTACAGGATTCAAACCCCTATCTAACTATGTTATGACACTCGAGACGGACGCATTAGCGGAGCGCGCTATTCGCATTAGTGGGAAGTTGCCCTTCTCCTGCTGTACTTATAGGGTGCTGACATCATCAGTGTTTAGAAAGGGGAATGTGCATCCTGTAGTGTGTTTTCCCAGTTGCCAAAAGGGACATTTCCCTCTCACACACACAAACCCCACTCACCCACCCACACACACTGAGCATTTGCAGGATTCGAATCCCTACTTAACTAGATTATGACACTTGAGGGAGACGCATTAGCAGAGCACACTATCCGAATTACTCAGCATCTGTTCTGCACCTGTAGTATTTATAGGGTGCTGACATCTTTATTTCTACAAAGGTATGTACATGTAGTACTACCTGTCAGGTGGGGGATAGCATATATATGCATTTGCAGCCACCTACGTCAGGGTCAGATATGCACATCCCACTGGCAGGTTATGTTCTATACCATGCTTTGGGACCACAGGATCTGTAACACACAACACAACCAGTCCAGAACACCACACCCACATCCAGGACACACACTTAGCTTCCCTGGGAACAGTGCCAGGATATGCAGGTGTTCACATACACCTTTCCAGTTGTTAACATCAGGTACAGGCATATTGTGTGTGAGAACTACTCAGGCCTCTACCACTTTACCCTACAGCCACTACAATTTGTGGGTCCATGTGCTATGGCAGAACCACACACCACAGCCACATGGGGGAATACATATTGCACCTGTCCATCTGCAACGTGGGTACTCACTGTTCCACACCAGAGGTAGACCACCATTGTTGATATCTGACCATACCCACCTTTCCCTGGACATCCAAATCCCATCTCCACCCCCAGGCAAGGTTGTCACTGCACACAAACTGTATTTAGCACAAGCAGACTCTACACTTGTGTAGACTGGGGTGGACAACTTCAGAGGACCCATGCTGGGGGACTATACTGGCCACTCAGCATAATCCTTGACAATTGCATTCTATGAGCATGTGTATGGTTTGCATTGGTCATGCTATCCCACATATACCCATGACTGCTCCACAACAAGACACCTGCAGCTGTACACCAGCCATATATGCGCAGTACAACAGACAGAGTGACCTAATACATTGCAGAGCTGTAGCCCACAGAGGGTGGACATCTGTGAACAGTTCCGGCATGGCACTTCATTCACACATACTCATTACAACACAGTGTTGACAGTGGAATCATCCAGAGAATGCAGATAGGGCTCCCCTCAGTCTGTTATTGACAGACACCTACTGTCAGAGTTCCTCAGCAACCCTCTCACAGCACACACCGACAACATGGCTGTGGCTTAGCACATTCAATCCCTGGGACCTCCACGGTGCACCTGCTTGACAGGGCACAGCTCACTAGCCTCACATGTTGCCTTCTGTGACCTACTTTACAGTGGCACAGTAGCCTACTGTTCTGGGGATGCAGATGCCAAGCACACTCTGGCTGAGCTGTCATTCCCTAGGGCAACAAGCCTAGTATTGACCTCTACACCCATATGTTCAATTGTCGGATGCACAATATTTGTTGTGCTGTTCTACTGTTTGCAGGTCTTTATTGCCATAGCATTCCCTGTTCCTATGACCAACTTGTGTATCTGTGGAAGATGTTTGCATATGACGATCCACTATATCACTTATGTCTCTGTAGTCATTTACTGTGTGCACTGGGCTGATTGCTGTGTTGTGGTTGGTTCCTGGACTGACACGTATAAATACCAGATATGTGTGGCCAACTGCTAAACGGAGATATGGCCTAAGTGTGTGAGCATGCCCAGTTCAGCCTTTCCATGGCATGTTGTCTGACATATGCCTCATTTATCAAAGTGTGCAAGCATGCCCAGTGTGAGCTTTACATATGTTGCACTCTGAAGTCCACCACATATTTGGGTGTGTGTGAACTTCAACAATATCTCACGTTTATGGTTGTGTGTTGGGTGTCATGTTGTGTACTAACTGGCCAACTGCTTCGTGTCTGCCACAACAGGGATTATACTGTGCCTGCAGGGATTGCATGGGATACTTTACAGACAGTTCTCAACATACTTTCAGAATGACCTAACACTGTAGTACCTTATAGTGTACTGGTTCAGTACTTTCACTGTGGTGGACAGTATCCTGGGCTTTAGTCCTATGACTGCTTGACATCTTCATAGTGAGCACAACAGACTGTGTAGGGGCCAGTTGTGCACATATGACCATGTTGCAATATGTTCAGATATGGACTACCTACACCAGGCTCGTCCAACATTGCTAGTGTATTCCACAACATGGGTGGACATTGGTAAACACTAGCGATGTTCCCTAGGCCATTTCTGATGCTAGTCACAGGGTGTGTTTGTCCTTCGACACACATTGTAACTGGAGTTTGCCATGACATATATCATGGTTAGTATACTGTGCCTCCATCTACCTCTGACATAACAGTGATACCCAGGATTTGCCTACCATCTCCCATCCACTCATCAGGATTCCTCTTGAGGGATGTCGATATGTGACACTCTGGCTGACCTGTACCAGGAGTTTACTGAAGAGTGGTGATGCCTTCTGTGTTATGGATCATTCTGTACAGCTTGTCCTATGTATGTCAGTGCTGGGGTTCAGGTCTCTCATGTGCATAGCTCACTGTCATTCAGATTGTAAAAGGTGCAACATGTTCATTCATTCCAGGTTGGACATGGCTTCATACATCAGGCACAGCTTTCCTGTAGCTGGGAAGTATGGCGGTGTGTGGGGCTGCAGTTTGTTTACTCAGGCAACACATGACATCTGTTCATGCTCTTTGCTACTCCTGGTGGGGTACTGTTGTGGACTTTACAGTTGATGGAGGTGTCTGCTGTGATATATCCTACAGGGGCTATTGTAGTCACTTGTGATGCTGATGGAGGATGACTGCAGAGCCACAGTGAGTTCCCCTTATCTACATCTGCCAACCTTCATGTTTGGGTGGGTATATAGTATATGTTTCTGCGAACACTACAGCCACATGTTTGTCCAGTGCAGGATATCTATCACCTTTTGTACCCAGGTCTCACATTACATGTTAGGTACCTCATGGGTTAACACCTGTGTGGTAATTTGTGGGCATTTACTGTATATCCACGGTGGTTGTCTATACACAGTTCTGCAATTATCTTGCTGACATGGCTATGGCTACAGTTGTCTGTTTGTAGGTGGCTCTTTTGTGGGTTGCTTGCGTCAGCTGGGGGTCGGATATGGTGGGCTGTTTGTACTCCTCTGCATACATGTTCAGTCACAGTCCTTCCATGTTGGCCTATACCTATGGGACATATATACAGAACGGGGGGGGGCAAAACCAGGCCTTGTGGGATGCCACTCATATCTGCTTTGTAGTCTGACATGGATGCGGCATGTCTGACCATGTCAGTTCTGTCCTTGGTCTGGTTTGCAACCCCTCTACTGACATAGGGGTATATATTTAAGCTGGTGAACATATCCATACTGAACTCAGCGGTATTGTCTAGAAGCATGTGCACGGTCCAGCTACACTGTGTGGACCACATTGCCCTCATCAATGACCTTAATGACTGCTTCAAATGGGTCAGACATGTTTAGGGGCAGGTTCTGCAGTTACGACAGCCACACTGTGTAGGGTCCAGTATCAGTAAGTCCACAATAGCCTTCTGTCTGCAGTACATACTGATCCTTTCCATAGCTGTGCAGAACAAGCTTGTCAGGATCCTGGGGTGGTAGTTTGGAGTATCCATTCAGGCAACACCTTTGTTGTGATGGACCACTGTTGTTCTACACTGCTCTTCGGGTACATATCCTGTGGTAAGGCTGACATTGGGCAGTAGTGTGATTTGGCATTCCATTATTCTTGGAGTCCATGTTGGCCACAGCACAGGACACCATCACATACCTTTGCTGCTGTGTGTTCTGCTTTGCAGATGATGGCTGTTACCTCAGCATCTGCAATGTCAGGGGACCATCAGTCTGCTGGGATAGGTATTTTGCACTCTGGGGGGGGTGTTTGCACTGCACCTGACAGGTTGTATGTTAGCAATATGTGTGTGTGTTTGGTATGTTGTTTGTAATATCTGTGTGATTCGGACCATATCTGTGGATGCCCAACATGGTTCCTACCATCAGTTGGGTAACCCTTGTGATTATCCTTAGTGTCCTGTACGTTTTGTATCTTCATAGGTTCATGGGTTCATACTAGGCTATACACCCTAGGCCATTAGTTAGCCTAGCCAGAGTGTGTGTGTCTTTCGCCACCCCTTGCTATGTTCAATTATGGCCATTTATGAAGTTCTTCACTGTGCCTCTGGTCATGACACAGTGAGGACCCCCAGTATACATGTATGGTCATCCATCCACTTGGCAATATTCCTGTTGAGGGGTGTCAGTGAGGGGCTCTGCCTACCATGGATTGGGATCCTGTTTCTGGGTGTGGGGAGCCTCTGGGTTATGTATCTGTCCCTCCAGCACATCTTATTTCATTATGTGTTGAGGCTGACATCTGTGACTCTCACAGCTCCAATGGCTTTGATTTCCTGTGGTGGAACATGTCCATTACTCCTGTGTTGGACATGGCCTTGTACAACAGACATACAATGCCTCTGTGTAGGCAGTCTGTGACTGCAGTCAGCTGGGGTGTCTACAGCCAGGCAGCATATGACATATATTTCACACCCTTTATCCTGTTGGTGGGGTAACTATGAGGTCTTCCGAACCGCTGCAGGTGTCACATACGGTACATCCCATATGAGTCATTGTACTAGATTATGGGTCTGATAAGGGAACAGTACAGTGGCACAGTGACCTCTGTTGATGTTGATGTGAATCCTTTCATGATACGGTGTCCAATATCGACAATCTTCATAGCCACATTGGCATTGTGGGTGTCACATGACAGATTAATGTCGACCTGTGTCCCTAGGTCCCTGATTACTCCTTGCATACATAATGGTTTGACACCTATGTGGTAATTTTTGTGTACCTTGTCTAGTATTTGGTGGGACATTCATACTGTCCAGTTTCTTCAGGATGTCTGGGTGGAGTTCTTGTGTGTGAGAGTGTGGTCTGTCGCATGCTACAGACTGTACAGCAGTTTTGACTACAGTTATGTGCACATGGGTGGTCTCCGCTGCTTTGTGCATTGTCAGTTACCTGGTAATATGGGTGTCTGTGCTGCATATGGATACTCCCCCTCCTTTGATGTTTTGGTGCAGGTGTTGGGGCCATAACACATGATATGTGGTATAACCTAGTAGTGCTGGTGTGCTATCACTAGGCTTGCAGAAGGCTTCTGTCACTGCACAGACATCGATGTTCTCCATAATGGGAAGTGCCTCAGGGACATGCATATTGCAGTTTACACATCTGGCATTGGTCAGCATTACCCTTATGTTTCCTACCACTTATGTTTTCTAGGGTGGTGGGTAGTCTTTTTGGCCTTGCCTACATACAGCTCTATGGAGGCAACAAAGGCCTTGTCCAGTATCCAGATGCACACGGGTAACAGGTGCAAGCCATCCCTGGAACAGCAGCATGGCTTGTCATGCTTGACATCTCAAGCAGACAGACATTAGACCCTCTTGGACTGACAGCTGTAACTGTGCCAGCTGTTAAACATGAGCATTCTGTGTTTGTACTGTGGCATCATTCTTGGTGAGGGTTGGATGCTGCACACAGCCAGTGTCATACCGGCCTGGGGTACATACTCAGAGGGACCATCCATGTCTCTTTTCATATTGACCAGGGAGGTACATCTCAGGTAATTCACACCAGCATGGACATTGAGTGCATCATATTTCTGCTTGCTTTGGGGTGACCTGCGTACTTGTGTTATGTGGCATTTTGTGGCAGCCTACAGGCAGCTTACTCTACCTTTCCCTTGTTCAGTCTGGTGAGTGGGACAGCAGTGTGTCTGCCTATACAGACACCTATTACGACTGTATCAGGCATGTTGTTTCTCCTTCTGGCCTGTGACTGTTTGGCACACCAGCTTTGCGTACTATTCGTTGCATGTGCTATGTTTGAAGGTTGTGGTTGCTTGTGATCTGCTTTAGAGGCTTCTGTTGGTGTGGTGTGTTTGTAATTAAGGCCTCCGGGAATATTTGTCTGTGTTTATGTGTTTGGTTTACAGTTGTGGTAAGTCTATGTGGGACTGGGTTTGTGGTGTATGTGGTTACCTTCTCCTCCTGACTAGTTTTGACAATACTGAGTTGGTGGAGCTCAACCTCTGGTTTGGATACATGGATGCATCTATCACATATATTTGTATTTATTGGGGGGTGTTGTGGTTGTCTGTGTACTTGGGACTGGTGTCACATTGCCTCTGGATTCACAGATTCTACTTGTTGTGGCTGGACTTAGTGGATTGTATGTGTGGACATATGTTATTGCCATACTACTGGTCAGTGATTACTTCCCTTTTTATGTTTGCTCTATCATGTGGTAGCTTCCTCATTCTCTTGCATGGTTTGGTAATGGCTGGAGTCCAGCATGCCAGATGCCTGCGTGTATGGCATTGTGTGTTGTTATTTGTGATTGCATACTCCATGCATTCCTGGCTGTGTTCATGGAATGCCTGTATAACATGTTCTGCAGTGTGTCCCATATTCTGCACTTGCACAGGGCCTTTTGTGGATTCAGCATCGGTTTTGAGGGCTGCAACCTATACTTTACACATGTTTTTCACTGTGGTATTCTGGCCAGGGACTGGGGTCAGGATGTGTATATCCAGTGTGATTACTCTATGGTCTGGTCTTACCAGTGAGGGGTATACTTCTCATCTTGCCATCCAGTACACATGTTGCTGATTATCACATCCAGTATGCTTACCCCTCTTGTGGGAGTGGTACATTGTTCCTGGGCATTTTGGTTTATGGATTCTGGGTAATTTTCTCCTACTGTGTTGGTGCTAGTATAATGCTCCCGGTGTATGTCTGGATATTTTCAGTCAAGCAATATAATGTGGTTTGGGGGGCTTGATATATTCATGTATTCCGACATAGGCCAGGTGCAGTTCCTTGTATTAGGACAGGCTATATACTGGGAGGCGGTTTTAGCCATTGGTATTTGACCATGGCTAATCCATGCTGCTTCTTGTTGTGGTACCAACATGGGGGTGTGTTTATCTTTGCCATTTCTTGCTAGTCACCCTCATTTTGTAGCTTGTTCCATGTTTTGCAGCTGTACAGCACAGTATGAGATGTGACCTGGTAGTGTTAGGGTGCTGATGTGAGCGTTGACCCAGTTCTCTATTACAGGACTGGTATCTACTTTCTCCATACTGTGTGTGTTTACACTGCACAAATCTTGCTGTTTAGACATCTGTCATTGGGTAGCATTACATCTAGGTTCCTATCCCTTGTAGAACTCATGAAGGTGGGTTTGTGTTTTGAGACTTACCTATTCAGGGCATGCTGTGGGTACTGACAGCCTTTGCCAGTATCCATGGGGCATGGCATGATAGGTGCACACCATCCCTAGCAGGTGGTGCATCATGTCATGCTCCGCATGTCTTCCCAGCCTGAAACACATTGGCTCCCATTTGACTAACTGCATTACTTCAGCCAGTTATTGCACTTGATCATCCCATTGTCATTTTGTGGCTTCATGCTTGGTGAGGGTGGATGTTAGTCAGGGTGCTCATGTGTGCATATAGTACATGGTGTTACATTACTTAACACATGGCATTCATGCCTCAGGTGGTGCTGCAGGGCTGCCTCTGTCAGATGCGCATATTACACTTCCCTGTACATGTTTGTGAGCAGGTCATGTCATTTTAGGCATCCATGTTATTCTTTGAGTGAGTCAGAGGGGGTATCATTCCCAGGGTTCCTACTGAGCCAGTGTATGTGCTATGCGTTGCCTCTTTGCCAAGGCCAGGGCATACTGGGCATGCCTCCTTCTGCCTACTGCGGCAGGCTCAGGTTGTTCCTCCTCCGAGTCACGCTCTGCCTGTGATGGCCTTGGCAATGGTGGGGGGCTGTTTGGCCCGGCCCTATGCTGGTCCTGCTGCAGCTGTTTTCGCAAGATCATATTATGTAGCATAGCACATACCATGACAATTTGGGTACATGTAGTTGGTGTGTACTGCAAGGCTCCACCAGATGTGTCCAGACACCAGAACCGTGACTTGAGTAGCCCAAACACACGCTCTATTACATTACGTGTTTGTGCGTGTGCCTCATTATGGCATTCCTGTTCAAGTGTGTGTGCGTTTCTGATGGGTGTCATCAGCCACAGCTCCAGTGCATAACCTGCATCCCCCACTAGGTGTCCGTGTGGGATGTCCCCATTGGAAAATGTCTGGTACAGCTGCGTCAAATGCCAGATGTGGGAATCGTGGTAACTCCCAGGGCAGCCAGCACACACATTCATTATTATGCCCTGGGCATCACACATGACCTGGCAGTTGATGGAAGGGAAGCCCTTGCGGTTAATGTAGGCCCTACCCCGCTCACCGGCTGGTGCTTTGATGCGTATGTGCGTGCAGTCTATTGCACCCACTACCTCAGGGTATTCCGCTATTTGCTGGAAGAGACGCATATTGCTGGCCAATACCTCACGGGCATTGGGGAAATATACATAATCACCGACATGTGCTGACATGGCATCCAGGAACTGGTGCAGTACCCTGGAGGCTGATGCCTGTGATATCCCCATCATATCGCCAGTTGGTCTCTGGAAGGTACCTGTTGCTAGTATTCTTAGGCCAACACATACCTTGGTTTCCACTGGGATGGGTTCCCCTCTGTTGGTTCTGTGTGTGAGGCGTGGCCTGCACAGTTCAACAATTTGCTGCAGGAGCTCTCTGTCCACTCTATAGTGCTCTACTATCTCCAGCTCATGTAACCCGTGGTAGGTGACCCTGGGCCTGTACACTCTTCTCCGTCTCCTCACTGTGGGTTGTCTGGCACCATCTGCATTGTCACCACCCTCAGCAAGTCGCCTATGTCTCATTATGACAGCTATGGCAACCCCTAACATTTCTGCTCTGAGTTAAGCTTTTTCAGTTTTCACTTCTATTAGCTTATTTCTGTCTTGCAGTGTCTCTTAAGAGAAACATCCTGCACTACTGTTTGCAGAGTTTTAAGTGCTGGGCTAGGCTACTATTCTGCCTGTGTAATTGCCTGCTTCTAATTGTTTTCACCTGCTAGCTTCAGCAGTTATCCCTGCTAGCTTCCTATTAATTCTGTTGCTTCCTTTTTCCTCTCTGTTTCCTCAGGGGGGAGCAACGTGCATACCATCAGAAACACGCTCACAGTGGCTTACATGCGCGCAAACGTGCTTACACGGTTCAGAATCTACTTATTCGGGTTAAAACGCACGTACACCCGTGCAAACACTGTTACACGTCTGCCAACAGCCTCCAACATACGCAGCCTGCCCTACACACACGCACACCCACGCAAACAGTGTTAAACATCTCCCAACATGCTCCCACATGCTCAGTCTGCCTTACACGCGCGCACACTGCCCTACTCGCGCTTCATGGTGCGCACACGTGCGCATGCACGCCCAGCAAGAAACTTTGGTGTAGGTAACAGTGTACACCTTCCATTTCTTGACTTTCCATGACTTATCTAGTGGCACACCTCTTTCCATGATCTGTGTCTGTCATCTGTCATGTTACACTGGCCTCCAATGAACTGCATTTCTTTCTACCATTCCCCTCTGTGATGTCACGTATCTCCTACTCTATTCCTCCCCCTTATGTATCTCTTACACTAGTCAGACTGTGCTCATTTGCTATGTGACTGTGAGATTCAGTATCCTAACCCTCATTTACATGAGATTGCATACTAATGCTTAGTTACATGTCTTAGACTCAGCTTCCCCCCTTAGCAACCACTACATGGTGGCCATGTTGTTTTTGGTCTGCTGGTCCCTGCATTGTCATTCCATGTATTGCATGAAACCCACATTTGTGGGTTTATAACCTTCTTTTTTATGGTTTTATACAGCGCAGCCCATTTGCGCGGGGCTGCGCTGAGTTTAAACATTGGTGATCGCCGAAAAAAAAAATAATATTTTTAATATTTTGGCATCGGGTTATATTGCCAATGGCCACATATTTGGCCATTGGCATGCTGCCTGAGTCATATGCACCCTTTTTTTGGAGCTGACATGGCTCCGTTGTGGAATTTGCAGAAACGTACTCAGTTGTCAACTGAGTACATTTCTGCAGCTAAAACGTCTCTTACACGGACTGGTTTCTGCTTCGTGGATCACTAATATACCTTATTTGCATACATTTCGGCTGCAAGTGAGGTATTTAGCATGTCCACGCCCAGTCCATGTAAGAGACGTCTTAGCTGGTCTCTTACACGGAGTTTAGGGCTGTTCCTGGATCATGAGGCTTGCATGGAGTGTTGCACGTCTCTTGCAAGCCTTCGTGAATCCTGCCCAATGTTTATAATAGTTAACTTTTGCCTCTATGTTTGCCATCCATTACTCCAGGATTGCAGATGTAAAGCACTACACTCAGAGTGCCATTTTAATCCTGGTCACTACATTGTTCTAGAAGAACCTATACTGATCCATAAATAAAAATGTGTTTGTGTGCCCAATTTGCAGGTAAAAATTGCTTTATTCAGGTAAAAGGGAATAGACCAATATGTAAAACTGGCTGTTAATCACTCTTCTGGTCTGAGTGAGGAATGCATAAACATGTGTAATTTACATTCTCTACTCTTTCAAAATAAAAGTTAACAAGTATAAGAACTGATAATTGTCTTGGTAGTAGTAAGACTTCTGTTAAGGTACTTAAACACTGGTTAATGTCAGGTTTGGCTGTGAATGCTGAGAAATTGTAAAACAATTAAAATGCAGTCTTTCTCCATGTTCACCTCATCAGGTGTGAGTGGCATGTCACTCAATTGTCCAGATGTTTGCATCATGTTTTTGGTCTGTTCCTCATAAATTTTTGGTTTTCTGGCAAAAGATTGGGAAATTTTTGAGGATGGAAGTTAGAAAAACAATGACAGACATTTGAGTTGCAGACTTCATACCCTTCAGAATAAATCATGCTAATGGAAAACCTGCTATTCTATTAACTTTCCAAGTTTATAAGAGAAATATTTAAAATTGTCCCTATTTTTAGGCCTTTGTCCCCCCATTATTTATGGCTTTGTCCAGATTTTTTGCTCTATAAGGTTGAGTGGCTTGATTAGCAATATGTCCATTGTAGCCATGGACTTGGGTAGCCACTAGGTCATAGAAACTGAAGGGAAATCCTGAAGCTGAAGGTCTACCAAATATAAAGCAAGGCCTAACAGGTACCATAGTTGACAAAATACATAAACTGGTAGTCACAGTGACAGAAATCAAAAACATCAGTGGACTGACTGAACAAGAAGAGTAAGACAGTCAAAAGAATACTTGTTTTATGTGGCTATCAGAAAAGTAGAAGGAACTGACTGCTTGGGCTATGTGAGAAACCTGTCATTAAAGCAGACTGATTTTCCTCAAGAGTAGATCATTCTGGAAGGGGCAATTTTTTGTTCTGTAAAAGAAAGTCAGACCTGGTCCCAAAGGAGACCTTTTACACTTCATATCCTACATCAGAAGATGCTTACTTCCTTATTCACTCCTTAGCAAAAACAGTATAAAAAACATTGTGGGATCTTTGTAATTCTACAATGAAAATGTTCTGGCTAAGTTTACATTGAGGGAAAGCACGTGGTTATCTTTCATACCATGGGTATTTGTTGCAGTTCTCTCTCAGTACAGTATGACAATGAAGAACATTTTGCTATTAGGGAAAAAAAAAACAAAGTTGTGGATCACAATATATGCACATGCAGTGTACTGAACAACATAGCATAATGCCTTTAAAATATATATAAAATCAAAAACAAAAAGTAACTCTTTGTCTATTCTGGCTAATATTCCTAAAGCACACCTCTGAAAGCTGGAATAAAAGTATAAGAAAGTTGTTTAGTAGACCACAAATGTCCCCAAGAAAATTAATCTTGTAAAGCTCTACAAAAGATTGATTGGCTAGTCATCTACTGACATTTATGCAGTTAAAAACTATTCATAAAATATAGATTTTATATTGTCAATTTTCATTCATTCCTCAACAGTTGGGTTCAGATTGGATCTGACTCAGCCATTATTTTAGTTTGTGGCCACTAAAAAGCTATCAAGCTCCTCTCCTACCCATAATACACCAACCCCTAACATACCCCAGATCTCGTCTGCCACTTTCGTGTTTGGGCATGGTCGCTTTGAGCTCTTGACCATTTGAGTACAGTAGGAAGATAAGTTAATTATTTCTTTATTTCCTATCGCTAATACCCAAAGGTATAGCCAGGCATACTCATTGCACTTTAAACAGTACAATTTTTTCTGAACATGTTAGAAACACTGGGCTTTATCAGGTCATGTTATGTCTATAACCATCTAGATTAATAATAGCATGTATATAGCTTGCTTACAGTGAGGACTGCAAATCTAAAAATACCTCTGATAGTTTTTGACTGGGCAGCTGAAAATGTTACACACATTAAGTCTGGGAGGCAACAGTCTGAGTGATGTGACCATTTTTTAAATTTCAGGTGGGTTGGGAGGGACAGCAACAGGCATCTGTGAGTACAAAATGGAATTCACTAACTAAAGCCCTCCTAATGCCTCCCTTTTACACTTTTTAGTGTATTCTTCTTACCATAGTTGGTAAGCTTTTTCCCTTTCCCTCTTTACACAGTATTAGTTTAATGAAAATTACCATTGCTGTTTTTTTTTTCTCTGTTGGTCTTTTTGCCTTTTTGGCAGTTTAAGAAAACAAATTTCTTTTCTAACACTATATTCTATTTTCTTCTGTTTTCTTCTATTGTTGAAAATGTCAGAAAAGGGTCCATCTGGCTTTAAAAGTGCCAGAAATGTGGGCATAAGTTGCCTCTCTCTGATGTGCATGCTTTGTGCATCTACTGTTTAGCCCAGACCATTTACAGATAGATTGCTCCATCTGCAAGGCCTTCGACCCATGAGCTATCATGGACAAAAAAAAAAAGTAATTCTTAAATGACTGTTACCTTCTTCCTTTTCATAGGTTATGCCCCCCCCCCCCAAACCTAAGCTTAAGGAGCTCTCGACTAGGCCTTCAGGGCCTTCCAGATCCTTGACTCCTTCGTCGGATCCTACCACAGAACCACCATGAAAGAAACACAGGAAGTCGGATCTGAAGGCTGCTCCAGCTCAGCCAGTGTCAGAGTCAAAAATAGCTTCCTCAAATCCTAGCTCTTCAGATCCAAAGCCTTTTTCCAGGACCAGGTATTCCACCTCTGTTAACTCAGTACCCTCTAGAGTACCATCCCTGTATCTTGAGTACCACCAGCACTCTAGGCCTCCATCAGTAACTTCTTCTCTTTCTTCCAGAAGACTGACCAATGCTGATGCAGACAGAATGATGAGGAAATGTCTCTCGGTGCAGATACAGATTGGAGTTCTCCCAGCTCCTACCTCTTCGGGTCAGGAAGCCCTTGTTTGTACAACTCCACCAATCTCGGCTCCTACTCTGAGCCAGCCTATTATTTCGGAGTCTTTGGATCTGAGTCTCCCAGGATCATCTGATCAGATCTGAAGATTTTAGTATCTTTATCTCAGAGGCTGTTTCTGAGTGCACTGGCTGTGACGGTTTTGGAATCGGATGACTCTTAGAGTAGAACCATCCCTTTTGGATCCAAGTCACTAGAGTTGACAACAGAGTTGTTGAGGTCTTCTCTTCCCTTCAAAGCCTCAGCATTGGACAGGTCAGTTCTGACCTCTGCCTCTGCTGGACTGCCTTCAGAACAGGGGGACCTGATGGGGCAGAAGCATGGCTTCTTGGCTTTATCGGCTTCCTTTTCAGTAGAGCATTCAGCCTTTGAGGTCCTGCTTCAGCAAGACAGTCGATCCCTACACTCTCAGATCTCCAATTTGGATCCCATGTGCCTCTGCACCTTGAGCCTCAGTATTCTACACCACAGGGACAACCAGCCCAAAGTCTCCAGGTTACCGAGCAGGGTGTTACTATCTCTTCTGATACTTCTCTGGAGCATCCCAGTGAAGAAGTGCCTAGGAAGTGGAAGTGAAAGAGGCAGCATTTGGACCACCCTCAGGAGTCCATCACCGAAGATACTGATTTCAATGAAGAGAAAGGGTTCCTCAAGATCACAACCCAAAGAGTCTCATTCAGAGACATCCCTGAGAGTCTTAAGCAGAGGGGGGGTTGGTCTACCAATAACCCTTCCTCAGAGTAATCAGCATTCCTGGAGGCCTTTGGGTCTGGCCCATCTACCTCCTGGTTACTCCGCCTGCCAACAAGCTCATTGATTTAATCTCTAGGCAAGCATGGAAGGAGCCAGAATAGTTGAGCCAATCCCCAAAAGACTGGATTGGATTTTGGCACCACCTGTACGAAGGTAGTTTTGGAGCAAGGGAGTGCCCGTAGATGCTATGATCTTGGCAGCAGCCACCAAGAAGGAACTTGTGGAGCAGAATTCCTCTGTCTATCCCCCTAACAGGGACTCTAGGTCTTTGGACAGATTTGGGAAGCTTGTGTATGGTTCAGTGACCTTTGCTCTCAGATTGCTGAACTACTTGGCACAGTTTACAAGACTACAAAGGGACTTGATAACGGAACTGTCAAAATCTCTTTCTGGGACCACTACTGCTGAGACTCAGACTTCTGTGGCCTCACAGTTGGTGACCCTACAATACATTTTTAACTTGTCCATGAGTCTTACCTTTCACACAGATGAAGGTACCTCTAGGGCAGCAGGTTCAGGCATTTCCATTAGGAGGCAAGCCTGGATGTACTTGCGTGATTTTTTGGAGCCCTTCAGATCCTCATTCAGCAATGCACCTTTTGATGGCTGTTTATTGTTTGGCCCTGAGGTAAAGGACACACTCTCCAGGTGTCAGCAAGATGGAAAGACCCTCTCTGCAGTGGGCATATGTTTTGTGACACCCTCAAAGAACCTTCTCTAGGAATCAACAAGGTGGTCAAAAGACGTGGTTCAGAAAGTCCCAGGGTCCTTTCCAAGATCTGTGTGAAGATAGTTCCCCCTGGGACAGAGGGGGGAACTCAAATGGAAGACACCACCCATGCAGCAGAGGAGGCCTGCAGAACCAAGGGTCTAAAGATTGCTTCTCTGATAGACCCTATCAGCGCTTCTGAAAGGAAGCCAGATTATCCCCACTCTGAAAACAATTGGTGGTTGTTTGTCCCCGAACCAGAGCGCCTGGTTAGATATTACAAAAAATACTTGGGTGCAGATGGTTATTTTCAATGATTATATAATTCCTTTGTCTCCTCCACCTCCATCTATATGCACATTTCCCAGTGCTCTATCCAGTCAGAGAAAAGCAGCAGCACTAGAAATACAAAAGCTGCTAGGAAAAAAAAGAGTCATCAAGGAGGTCTCACCAGAGCAGATAGAATCTGGAACTTACTCTTTTAGTGCTAAATAAAACATGGGACTGGAAACCGATTTTGGATGTCAGCAACTTGAAAAAATCAAGTCGACGCACAAAGTTTCAGATGGGCACTGTTCAGTCCATTCTGCCCTTTTTGTGCAATGATGGCTAGATGTGCTCAGTAGACTTTCAGGATGTGTACTATCACATAAAAATCTACAGGCAATCCAGAAGGTATGTACACTTCTGGCTAGGAACCAGTCATTACCAGTTCAGAGCACTGCCCTTTGGCCTCACCACAGCCCCCAGGGTGTTCACTAAATGCATAGCAGTGGTAGCAGCTCATTTCAGACTGCAGGGATTCCGAGTGTTTCCATACCTGGACGACTGGCTCATTACTGCCTGGACCAGACATCTAATGATAAATAATAAGAGCATGAGATCAGGTATTCCAGACTTGCTCCCATCTGGGGATAACCATAAATTACAGCAAATCTCAGAACCATCTCAGACATTAGAATTTATAGGTGAGAATTTCAATACGTTATCAGTGATAGCGTCTATTCCTCTCTCAAGAGTACAAAATATCAGATTCCAGATCAGAAGAATAATTCACAGTACCACAATCTCAGCTTGCTTCATCCTACAAACCTTGGGATCAATGTCTGTGGCTATAGACCTAAATTTCTCTAGCAAAATTTCACATGAGAATTCTTCAACAGATGTTAGCAATACAATGGTTTATTCTTTACCAACACATATCAGTCCAAATAAGAATCACTCAGGCATGCAAAAGATACTTTTAGTGGTGGATTCAATCAGATCAGGTTCTACAAGGCCATCCTTTCCTTCTCCCTCAGCCCAAAGCCATAGTCCTGGAAATGACAGCAGTGTTTTTCACATTACAGGCCTTCCAAGACTCTATCCCGTTTGGGACAATAGCAACTCAGACAGACAATATGTCAGTAGTCTGGCACATCAGCAAACAAGGCCGAACCAGGTTTTACCCCTTATGTTGAGAAGCCCTCAGAGTGGCGCAATGGGTGATCTTATCCAACTGTTTTCTGATAACGCACATTCTGGGGAAGTCCAACTTGATAGCAGACAAATTGAGCAGGTCTATTCTACTGCCTCACGTGTAGTCTCTCAGCATAAAGGTGGCAGAGATGATTTTTCACTAATGAGGCCAGCCTTGCTGCAGTCTCTTTGCATCTCCCCTAAACAACAAATGCAGCAGCTTCTTTGCCCTAATCCCCCTACTGGGGGATTTACCGAGGGAAGCGCTACTCCACGATTGGCCCTCCCAGTCTCCTCTATGCATATCTTCCAACTCCCTTGATCCCCAAATTTCTCCAGAAAGCTTTCCAATTGAAGAGCAAAGTCATCCTCATTGCACCTTACTGGCTTCAACAGATGTGGTTCCCCTTTCTTTGACCTCATCTAATTTACCCACCTAGGATTCTGAATCTGATTCCAGACCTCCTGTCTCACATGACAGGAATGATTTACCTGGATATCTCAAACGTAAAGCTGACAGTGTGGGTTCTCCACTTCCTTTAATAGCCAGACAACCTATGCTCTTATCCACTGTCCATCATATACTTTTATCTTCCCATAAAGCTTCTACAATAAAACTTTACAGAAGTAAATGGAACAGGTTTGTTTTTTTTGGGTGCCTCAGAAACATATTGACCACTATTCAGCCCCTATACAAAGGATACCACTGTTATTTATGCTAAGCTCCAGATAAAGGCTTCTTCTACCAGGGATGTTATGATAATATTTCTTACATTATGTTAACCAGCACACAAGAGCTGAGGTATGTTAGGGGTTGGTGCATTGTGGGTAAGGGAGGAGCTCGAGAGCTTTTTAGTGGCCATGAGCCAAAATAATGTCTGAGTCGATTCAAGGGTCAGATCCAAACTCGACTGTTAAGGATGAATGAAAATGGGCAACACAGATGGAATGTTATGGTGGGTACATAACTTCTTTTTTCCATTTAACAAATGTCCCCTAATTTACTCTTTACTTCATAAATGTGTTCCAACTTGTAATCTAAGATCATAGTCACAAAAACATCACAGAGATGTCTAAATCAAAGAATCATTATGATGACGCATTATAATTTGCATATGTAGCCAAGCTATGGAACTGTATCTCTTCCCTCCAGATCTTAGAAAAGAAACAAAACTACATATTTTTCTACATAACTGAAAACTTAATATGCCGTCCATATTGTCTTGGGAGCATACAAATAAATGCCCATTCCCTAAAGATGGGCATGTCCATCCTACCCTGCCCATGACTTCAGACATTTCAGACTCTAAGTTTGAGCAAATTGCCAGGACTGTAGGTAATGCTTTATCCCCTTATGTCAGTGTAAATATGCTTTTGATGTCAGTATTGCACATGTTAATATCACATACTCATTCTGCACACAACTAATTGAATCTGAGTACTGTTGTTGTATTGTACACTTTTGTAAGTGTAGTGCGGTGGATCACTTTTTAAAACAGGATGCATTGTTGTATAGATCTAACCAGGCACTCTCTCTCTCTCTCTCTCTATATATATATATATATATATATATATATATATATATATATATTTATATATATATAAATTAAGTGAATGTTAACTTTTAATCTGCCTTTACTAGGGTTTCCCCGTCTGAAGCCTAGCAGGTGTCTGACTGCAGCAGAAGATTTATAGCTTTTGTGACCTGGATAACTTCCATCAAGCTAGTGTTTTGTTTTAGTATTCTATTACTTTTTGTGTTTTTTACCCATTGATTTTATTAAATAATACTGCTAATTTTCTTCATTGGAAACATCTGAGTTATATTTATTTACTGATTGATTGATTGACATTTCATTACTGGGAAAGTCCAACTGGGTAGAAGCCCATTTTCAGAGGAAGCCCAGGGAGAAAAGATGCAAATTATTATAAAACATTTTAAGAACAATAATTTTACAATCTTCAAAAATAGAAGAAAAACATTTGCAGTTTAAATAATTATAGCAAATTAGACATAATATAAAAACATTGGTTAAAATCAATGCATGGTAAATGATTATCATTTAATATTTAGAAAAACTTTAGGCAGCTTGTAGAGAAAGTAAAGGTAAATTATTCTAATACAAATAGGAATTGGAATAGAGTGAGGGAAAACAGGCTTATGGTATATTTTGAGAGAAAGTCAGAGAAGAGAATTAGCAGTACGGAAGTAAGTGAAGAAGGGAGAGTAAGGAAGTATAAGGAATAAAAAGATACTTGTTAACATTTAAGGATATAGTTTATCCCAGATTTGAGCAAGAACAGAGACAGATTTTAGTTTTTGGTCACTGGGTCACAATGACCAACTGGGAACATAGTGTGTAGAATGTTTTTTTAGTGCTGGACAGGCAGATGTATGCTGGATAATTTTGTAGGTGTGTATGTGTTAGTTGATGTGGCAGTTAAGCTTTTCAGCTCTTTATGGTGGTGAGTTGTGAAAGGAGTATGTGCTGCAAATTTAGCAACTTTGTTATAGCATTGTTCAAGTTTTAATTTTTATAAAGCCTGGAGGTTAGTACGGATGGGAACACGATAAAGAAGAGTGGGGAGGGGATAGGTTGTGACAAGTGCAGCTTTAGTTGTGTCAATGAGAAAGTTTTTGGCTCTGTAAAACATCCCTAGTTTTTGATGAGTTTTTCTTATGCATTTTGTATATGCAGGTCAAATGTAAGATTATCATCCACTATCATGCCCAGTAGATTGCTATGAGAAGTGACTTCAGTAGTTGTATTATCAAGAGAGTGGACTTTAAAATTAGTTTTTTCATGAGAAATGGATTTGAAGGAAAAAGTAGTAGTTTGATCTTTTTTATGTTGAGCATGAGTTGTGAGTCACAAAGCCACGTTTCAGTGACTGTTAAAGCTTCCTGAGTATTTTTTGGAGGTGTACCATGTTGTCAGATATGCAAATGAGCGTGGAATCATCTGTATTTTGTATTAGGGTGGCTTGTTGTATGGAAGTATAGATGGTGTTGGTGAAAATGTTAAAGAGGAAGTGACCAAGGATAGAGCCTTGTGGTATACTGGTGGTGACTAGGGTAAGGAGAGAGTATGGAATACCATTGTACAGAATGATACCTATTGGGCAGGTAGCTTTTGAACCACAGAAGGGTGAACTGAGAGAAACCTAGGGAAGATATTTTAAGTAGAAGTATGCTGTGACAAACTGTGTTGAAGGATTTAGACAAGTCTAGAAATAAGGAAGAGACTATTTTGCCATTATCTGTAGCTTTATTGATAATATCTATATAGGTTAGAAGGGCAGTGCTAGTACTATGGGAAAGACGGAAGCCATGTTGTGTAGGGGATAAGAGTTCTTTCTGCAGGAGATAGTCTATCTATGTTTTTTTAATACATTTTTTTCAAGTATTTTGGTAAGGGGAGATAAGATTGCTATTGGTCTAAAGTTATTAATGTCTGATGAATTTCCTCCTTTGTGCAGAGGGCTGTTGTGTGACTTTTTCCAGACAGAGGGAATGTTACATTCCTGGACTGACCTATTTATAAGGATTGAGACAGGATAGGCAATGCTACTGGCTGCTGTTTTGAGGTACTCACTTGGAAGGTCATCAGCTGAAAAAGAGCACAGTTTAAGTTTGTTTAAGAGTAATTTTATATAGGATGTGGGCACAGGTTTGAAGGTGAAAGTTGATGTGGTGATAGTGGCTGTGATATTATTTCTAGCAAAGAATATTTAGACTTTTAACTCTCAACAAAATATTTTATATATATATTTTTAACAAAACCATTTTATGTTAAATAAAGTATAAAGAAATATATAGATGTGATTTTTGTATAATTTTAAGCAGACTTTAATATTCCATATGGTCCATTTTTCTTACAATTTATGAAGGAATATTTTCCCAGTTTCTATCCTACTGTTCATCTACCTTCATAAGAGTCCATAGACCAGATTCCAAAAGAATTTACACTTGCAGTAGAATGCCAACTTGAGATTTTCTGATTTGTCTAAACATAAGTGATTCTGAAAGATGAACTACAAGACTCCTCATGTTGTGTATGCTAATAAAGAATCACATATGTCCATGCCCAGTTCCATATTATATTTTCCCCATGCCATTTTATAAAATGCAGTGACTCTAATGGAAGGCCCCAGCACACCTCTGAGCTTCTCCTGCATGTCAGCAATAGTAGTGCAGATATTAAATGTGGAATGGTTATATGCCTACAGTATTACAGGTCACATACAGGGGAAGCACACCTCCAGGGAAATCATATGTATAGGTTTCTGGCTGGTATCAAGCACATGTAGTACATCTTAGACACAATATAATTTGTCTTCATAAATGGGGCAAATTTTAAAAAGCAACACAGACAGTGCTAATTCAGATTTTGCACATACTGCAACACACACGACCTGCCACCTGCTGAATCTCACCTTTAACAATGCAAGTGCCATCCATAATGCATGCAGTACTAACAATGAGACATAGGTGGTGCTGTGGAGAGGTCCATCTTCAGGTTATAAACGCAACAAAACAAACTTGTAAAACTGAAAAACAACACAAAAGGCAAGGGTTTACTCCACTAAAAACTGTATTAGGACAAACAATAAATGTAAGCGCTTTCGTACACATGCAATATGTGAACTTCTTCAGACAAAAGTCAAGTCACAAATAATCACTTCTATATGGTATACAATTAATGACATCACAATTCTAATTAAAACATTAAAGGTCCCAAACACAACAACCTAAAAAGCTTAATATATATATATATATATATATATATATATATATATATATATATATATATATAAATTTATAAATTAATTTACCACTTTGTAAACACAGCTATAGCAATAGTAGAATGTTCCTACATACAATATTAATTTAATTTTAATTTGTATTTTTCTCTGAAAAGATTTAATTTTTAATAAACATTTAATGCAACAAACATCAATAAGCCCAGGATATGAAAAGGCATTCATTCTAAGCTGCCAATAAAGGTCCCTTTACTCTAAATATGCCTGCCATGGTCCCCCTTGGGGTCCTTTTTTCACTTGGTCAATTATCAAGTATAGAAAATGGTGACCATTATTCTCAAACACGTCTAGCCAAAGCATTATTCATATTCTGCTTACTAATACAATATTGGTGTTCATAAATTATTTGCCTAAAATGCTTTTCGGTCTTACCAATATAGAATGCTTGGCACAAATGGCATTTTGCCACATAGATCACCCCTATGCTGTCACAATTAAATTTACCCTTAATTTTCCATTGGCTGTTGTTAATAAAAAAGGAATTAGACACAGAGATAAACTTACAAAAATTACAACTACCACATTTCCATGTCCCTGCATTAGAAAAAGGAAAATTCATTCTGTTGTTTACTTCTAAAATACTTTTTAAATTCCTACCTCACCTATACACAATCCCCATTTTTTCAGGTAACCTTGAATGAGTCAAGGGGTCTTCCATTAAAGTGGCCCAATATTTCTTAATGATGCTTTTTAAATAATAAGCATCCATCAAAAAAAGTAGTAATAAATTTAAGTGAAGGAAACTCCAAAGTAATGGTATTATTATTACTAAAAGTCATGTCCCCTTCTAACTGTTCTAATCCAACCATCATGGGGGATTGTAATTCAACTTGGGAAGGTGTTGTTGGTGTACTAACACCATTCAAAATAGGCTTAAACCAACCTGTATTCCTTTTATGACTCACCTCAGATATGATCTCGTTCACTAAGTTATCTGGGTAACTCCTATTAATGAACATATTCCTCAAAGTATTACATTCATCAATAAAATCCATGCCCAGACTCACCATCCTAGCAGCTCTCACCAACTGACTTTTTATCACCCCTCTTTTAACATGGTAGGGGTGACAGCTGCTAAAATGTAAGAAGGAATTGGAATAGGTGGGTTTACGAAATATTTGGGCAAGGTAGCTCATATTGGTATTGTCCTTCCTTACAAGAACATCCAAATAAGAAATAGTATCAGTGTTAAAATCAAATGTGAATTTTAAAAAGGATGTAGAAGTGGGCATTAAGTTAACACGTGTTAAAGCTAAATCATTCTGTCCATCTAGGATGATAAAAATGTCATCCAAGAAATGAGTATACCATACCACTTTCTCCTTGAACAGATTCATTTTAAAAAGGAAATCATTTTCCCACCATGCCATAACACAGTTCGCAAAGGCCCCTCCCACATGGGGAGCCCATGGCTACACCAGTTTTTTTGACATAATATTCATTTTCAAAAGTCAAGAAGTTGTTCATCAGGACAATCTCCAGTAAATACTCAGTGAGATTAGTTTCCTCACTTGGTACCTTTTTAAATAACAAAAATTCCCATACCCAACTAATCCCAAGGCTTGCGGGATAATGGAATACAAATCCTTCACATCAATGGTTAACAAATGGAAATTCTCATTAAAAACAACATTACTTAAAGAGGCCAAAAAGTCCCAGGAATTGTAACAAATCTGCTTTTCTGTTGTTAAATACTTTTGCAACTTTAAATCAAAAAATTTTGCACAACCATATGTCATGCAATTCCATCCGTCCACTATTGGATGGAAAGGAGGATTGTTAATATCCTTATGGATTTTTGGCAAACCAAACATAACAGGAGTCATAGGAACAGTCATATACAAATAATTAAACACATTAATATCAATTTTTTCTTCAATAAAAAATTTATTAATGAGAAATTTTATTTTTCTAACTGCCCCATTAAATTCATTTAAGGATACTTTAGTATAGGTATCAGACTCTAAAATATCCAGGATTTTCATGTTGTAATCATTTTGTCCCATAAAAATTAATCCACCCCCTTTATCAGGTTTTAACACCCATATACTTTGTGGCCTTAATAATTCTAGTGCATTGTATTCAGCATTAGTAACATTGGGTATAATAGATTTTGTAAAATGCTCACTCAGTATATGTCTAATATTAAGTTCACAAAGTTTTTCAAAAATAAGTAAGCTGTTGTATAAGGGTGGGTTAAAAGTACTAGAAACACTCAATTCACTCCCAAAAGAACTGTTGTTATCTAAAAGAACATTTAAATTCATTTTACGCACCATTAATTTCAGGTCCATCAAAGTCCTAGCTAAGTCCACTCTTTTAGTTGGTACAAATGACAAGCCCTTGGCTATGAGTTCAATAAATTCAGGTGGGGCATCAAATGATGTATAATTGTAAATTTGAAAGTCTTTTGCTACAATAGTAAGAACCCTTAGTTTAGTATCAGGTAATACCTTCAAATCATCCGTATGTACATGAAAACCATCAACTAAGGACGCCCGCAACATCAGTCCAACTAACAAAAGATAAAGAACAACAGGCAACACCATTAAGGATACACCATCCGTCTGGTATACAAGGCATCCTCCAACCCATTAGTGATGGATTTACTGCACATCAGCAAGTCAAATGATATCAGAAATGCTCTAGTCTAGGGATCTAAACCTCTATTGCTACATCAACAGAACAGTTTGGAGGGACAGTTATATCTCATAGGGAATACCGCTGCTATGGAACAAGCTCCCCATCCACATAAAACAACATTCATCCCTATCCATTTTCAAGTTCAAGTTAGATCTATGGATGGGAAGTAAAAAATTTACCCCAGGACTGCCCCCTGTGCTACTAATGGACAGAGGCAGATCCTAAATGCTTTACCTAATGCATGGGTCCCCTCAAATTATCTATGATATGATCCCAGTTATTCTCATTAGGGGTAATATGTAATTATTGACCATGGAATGAGATGGCCAATCTATAACCAGAATGGCTAGGTTATTTTGAGCACAAAAAGGGAAACTGGCAAGGCTTAAAATGGGATGCAAGGGCAGCTTGCGTAGTACTTACTAAGAACCTTTAGAAACAGCAAGCTTTTCAGTAAAGCTGCAGTAAGATTGATAATGAGTGCAGAAAATTATATAACAATGTTATGGCCAATGTCCAGATAAGATTCTTGTTCATGCTCACTTGTTTTATGGGTCTTGTCTGATATGCCCAATGAGGAAGGAGAGTCAGTAAAAATGAAGCACCAGGAAGTGGCTCCTGGGTGGGAATGTATGCAGGTGATTTATTCAGCATACATAGATATGCTCTGGCTTCACTGCAGGTTAGTATGACACTAGTATAGTAAGAGTGGTATTGTGAACTCTTCTTCACATTAAGTACCTCTCTGTAATTTTATTCTGGTTTGGAACAGGCCTAGAAAGTGGAAGTCAAACTGACCTAAGCAGTAGCAGAAATCTGTTACCTGATGGTAAGGGGTTTTATTTCCTAAACTCTGTCATACATATGCTGTTGGCACTAACACAGAATCTTTGTATAAATACAACACATATTTCACCCAAGTTAAAGTCTCCTTACACCACCTTGTATGTTAGATGTTAGCTCATTTTATTTTATTTATTTATTCATCTATCTATTTATTTACTTATCTCTTTTATTTATTTTGCTGTCTAGTAGATCTGCCTCTATAATTTACTAGAAAAGCAGCAGCAGCAATTAAGATTTTGGTGTTGCTGTGAATGTGGGGGGGGGGGGTGTCGCTTATCCTGTTTTGCTTTCATAACTGCCTGCTTTGGTTCTGAAAGTTAATGATGGGAGTAGGAGATACACAAAGAACATATTAACTCATAGGATAGGTGCATATAACTATAGTTGTAATTTGGTCCCCTTTTGCAAATAAGTGATTTTATTTATATATATATATATATATATATATATATATATACATATACACGCACACACACACACACACACACACACACACACACACACACACACACACACACACACACACACACACATATGCACACACTAAACACCTTTATTAAATATGCATTTGGTGCTGTGGTAGCGTTGTCACCTCACAATTAGACGTTGCCCGTTCGATTCTCAGTTAGAGTGTCTTCTGTGTGGCGACATGCGTGAATGGGCATTCCTTCGTTGAAGGTTGTGCATTAGGCCCGGCAAGCCAGCACATAAAAATCTACTGCTAATCATTAGCGGACCGGAGTTCTGCTGTGGCGACCCCTAACCGGGAAAAAGCCGAAAGACACAAACAAACAGAAAATAAACCATATTAACATTTTTTCTATGTTCGTACATTATACATCACATATCTTTACTTTATTTGCAGCTATCATCAGTCCAACATTACATACATTGTTGAATTCTTGCCTTCTCTTAAACCTCATTCCTCCTTCTCATCCTGAACATTATTCTGCATGTTCTGTTCCCCCAGTCTCCATTTATTTCTATGTAATTTACTCCTTCACTTTTCTAAAGATACCTTTTCAGTTCTTTCTTTTGCAGTTTTATAATATTCAGTACTTCAAATACAGTTGGTTTGGACTTTGATTTCCATTTTCTAGTAATTACTTTATTGGCAGCCAACAGAAATAAACTTACTATGTCTAGACAATTCAGATCCTGTGTCCCAGCTTAAAATAAACATTTCCTGAGTTACAGCCATTTGGTAACCCAATATTTTTGACAGGGTACTCTGTAGGGAATTTTTTAAATGGTCATATGTTTTGGAAGTGTAATGAGTTTGCAGACTTTAAAGAATTCCCTACAGAGAACTCTGCAGACTCATTACACTCCTAAAACATATGTTCCCAGCTGTCGCTTTCTTCCCCATCAGACCTCCAACATTTGCTATCTACCTGAGGAAAATTTATTTGAAGTCTGCTTTGGGTATAAAATAACAGTGCAAATTCTTCCAAGCAAAGATCCTAAACCTTCTGGACTTTGTTGAATACTTGGGAGCCATGCATATGCCCTCCCACTGTTCTCTTGTAAATTGCTTTCCAGTCTTTCATTCCAATCTTTTCTAAGCTCTGATTGATGTTTATAATTATTATGCAATAGTCTGTATGCTCTAATAATTATCCCCTTTTTAACAGCAGCTTCTATTCTAGATTTAACTAAAAACTCTACCAAAGCAAGTCTTCCAGTCAGGATGCCCCTATCCCTTTCTCTTTGCCTATATTCTCATCCAAACAAGTGATATTTGGCATTGTATTATAGCTGAATTCATTAGCCCCCAAGTTCAAGTACTCCGTGTAAAGCAATGCTTTATAAATTAGTGTGGCATCTAACAGAAGCAGTAATTACTTGCAATTGGAAAATACTGATAATATTCCATTTGTGAAGAAGCAAAAGCAAAACCTTCTTACAGCTTTATTTGTTTCTACATGTACAAAAAAGCTGAGTCTAGTGTCCACTGCAAAAGCTGCTGGGCCTATAAGAGATTATTATGCATATTAGCTGATATTACAAATCCATATTTCTACTTATATTAACACATATAATAAATATTTTGGGACAAAACAGCTGTGAAAGCTGTAATGGAACCATTGTTTATTTTTCTCGGTTACTGGCATACTTTAGAGGCAATAATATATATGACCAAATTACTAAGAAAAAAAAAATTTTCATATGTTGAGTGTTATGAACTAGTATGTAAGGTTTGGGACCAGGCATTGGTTAATGTCATAAGCGATGTTCCTTTAATAATTGTGGCCAAGGAAACAGAGTATGCTCAGTGAAGTAGCACAGATTTTGCAGCATTGAGTCTTTCCTCTTTCTCTTGTATGACCTGCAGTTCAGGGCATTCAAAGTTAGATACATGATTATATTTAAGGAAGTATCAGCCCTAACTCATTTCACAGTGGTTTATAGTAAAATGTCAGTATAACTGAGAACAGTTTTTGTGCTCTGTTTTTCTTCGCCTTTTAAGGACAGCATTGTTACAATGCTCTTTGTAGACAGCTGTTCTCTGCCATTGCATCTATGTAGATCTAGGAACACATTTTTTAATCTGCATACAGCTAGAGCACATTTCTCCATGTAAGCCGTGCCAAACTCTAAATTCCAAATAAGTGATGATGCCTTTGCAAAAGAACACTGTGTAGTGTTGCCAATAAAATTACAGACTATTTCCCACCACATCTGTTACTCATGTAGTGAATTTCTGAAGATGTGACCACTACAAGCAGTTAAGAAAAATCTTGCTCTACATTATGACACAAAAAGGGTACCTAGTGGTCTGTGGCTTCCAGCCCTCTAACAAGGGACCACACCAAGCTTTTCATTTATGTCTCGCTGCTGGATAATGCAATATGCCTGTTTCCATATAGCCATCTCTTTAAGGAACAGTCCTAAAACATTTACCCAGTCATACATTATGTAAGATGAAGATGTGAGAATTAAAAACAGATCAGCTTTGCAGTAACTTTTCTGCCTTACTGGCTGTGAATATTCAAGTAAACACATTCTGGTTATATCACCTTTATTGTGTGACTGTAATCTGTAGAAAAACAACATATTATTGTGGCAAAGAAGCTTTATGAAGGCCAATCGAACCTATAAACCAATGTATGCAGAGAAGCGGTGCATTGTTAAACGTGCAATGCACAAATTAAACACATCTTCAGCTGTGTAGCATGGAGGAGGGGATGTGTAGATGGTTACATACTAATCTATAGGAGCAGTGGCTGTTATGACAGTTTACTTCAGAAGGTCAAAGTTATGGACTGATAAAAAACATCCTGTAGCTGTGAGTTTGATTCTCACAATTACCAGTTGCAAACTGTGTGAATCTATTTAATCAAATATTGAGCATGGATCACTCATGAAAAGAGGCACTTGTGTCTAGCTGTCTTAGCTATTAGCAAATGAGTAAAATAAAAAAATGAACTATTTTCCCTAACTAGACTGTTCATTTCTTTGTTAGATAAACTGGAGATTATAGTTAACAAAAGGTCTAATGCTTTTTGTGTTTCACTAGATTTTATTTATATGTGTTTCTGTGAACTGAATGGCCAAAAAGCAGACTTACATATACTAACTCTGAGATGGTCATTTCCTGGAATATTACCATTTCTCTGTGGTAAGGTGATCTCAGTGTTGGTATATATTGTCGAGGGGTGTTAGAGGCTTGCCCACCCACAAAGTTTGGGGTGTAGCGGGGCTTGCCCCCTACAGAAAAGAATTTTAAAGGAGAAAAGTCGTTTGAGATTTGCTCTTCTCCTGCATTTTCAGTCTGTTTCTCAGCATGTTGGCACTTGGCACATTGAGTGCCGATATTTCAGTAGGAAGCTATGTTCTATACATTCTTGTATTCTCAAAGTGTGTTGGTTCTACAAACTCCTGTAAAAGACTGGTCCACTCATTCTCTAACCTCTCTGTGAAAAGTTACTTTGTTGTATTTGCCATGAACTACAAGGAACTTTACAGTTTTGACAACACCAATGCTTGCTTAGATGTAAGACATCTTTTAAAAACAACAGTATTGTGAAATGATCAGAATAAATATAGACTGAATAGTTCAAGAAATAAATACTATATTAGTACAACACTTTTCAACAAATCTGTGCATCTGGTTAATGATCAGTGGTCAGCTTACAGACATGAAATATGTAGATTTGGTGAAGTATGAAAGGAGGAAAAATGGATATTTTAACTTCATTGAACTCCAACCCATCCAATAAGCATGACAGCAAAAAAAAAAAAAAAAAAAAATCATGCTTCAGAGAAAAAAGAATTTCACTTGAACCCACAAAGCTAAAACAATTTAAAAAATGCATCAAACGGATTTTGTTTTTGTAAGGGTAGTTCTCCCTCTACACCCCCATATGGAAGATGCAGTACTTGTACCCCTTGCTACATGTCCAGATGAAAATGGACAAATGTTCATAATAGTGAATGTCTATAATGCCAGCAGAATCATTCGAATAGCCATATGATTGCAGAATGCTGACATTACTTCATGGGAAGTCGCAGTATGGTGGGGAGTGGGAATTCACCATTTCCCCATTGTTGTGCTACCTTGGAGTCTTAATATATAAGTAACAGAGTGTGGGGGTCACAGTTCCCCTGCAAAAAAAGAAAACATTTTTAATATGTATATATTTTGAATTTCAATCTTTTTAGATTGATCATCTGTTTGTGTCTTTGATTATCAAAAGCACAGTCATCTCTCTCTCTCTCTCTCTTTGTCTCTCTCTCTCTCTCTCTCTCTATATATATATATATATATATATATATTAATGTTTTACTAAGGTACTCAACCCTACTACCCCATATAGAAGCTGCACTCCCTGTAACCCTCATATATATGTGTGCATGTGTGTGTGTGTGTTTATATGTATGTATATATATATATATATATATATATATATATATATATATATTTTTTTTTTTTTTTTTTATTTATTTAACATTTGTTGACTGGGAAAGTCTGACTAGGTTCCACAGAGCCTGTTTTCAGTGGAGGCCCGGGGAGAAATGCTCCAGATGCATGTCTTTGGAATGTGGGAGGAAACCGGAGTACCCGGAAGAAACCCACGCAAACACAGGGAGAACATGCAAACACCACACAGAAGTCACCCCAGCCGAGAATCGAACCAGAGAACCTCTTGCTGTGAGGCGACAACGTTAACCGCTGCAACACTGCGCTGCCCACACGTATATAAACTTACATGCATAAAAACACACATACAGATATGGCTACTCTACGGGTGCAGAAACACAGGGAAAGGGAAAAAATCATTAATCTGCAAACCCTGTTGCTTCCCCTTCCTTCTAATTATGCAACCTCAGTAAACAAGATACACATTTTTCTTAAAGACATCCTGTCAGTATGCTGTACAATATCACTCAAAAGTATAACAGCTTGATCGCAATGAGAAAACAATAGGTGGGACTTGAAAAAAGATACCCAAACAAATGAGACATGATAAATGGAATGATACAAAAACTCAAGTTAAGAAATGCCAACTAGGGCAGCAAGCCAGCAAAGAGATGAATATGCAGATTTTAAGTGACTCAACTACAAAGGATTGACTCCCAACAACCCACCCAAAACAAACTACTTGAAAAAAGCTTGAAAACCATCTCCCTGAAATTTCACACTGTCTAAAATCAGGTGTCATTTTTTTTTTTGGCAGGAGTAAGTCCCCCCTTGAAATATATTAACTACACAATCACAGAAGAAACACTCTGACTCTACAACCCCAACACAAGTACATATTGCAGTCTGATAGTATAACAACAGTGACAGCAAACACTGTCAAGAAAATGTGATATTAGGGAAATGGGATCGGGGAGGTGGAGCTGAAAGAACTGCATACTGACCCCCTTTGGGGAAACTGATTTAGGAATACTGTTTCAGAACAAACTCACTTTCTCTAGCCATATTGAAAAATGTGTAAGGAAGCACGCAAATTCAGTGCCTATAATCTCAAGTTCTGTGTATGAAGCATGTTACTGTCAATTTATAATAATAATGTAAGGACACAAATAGAATATGGGGTATTAGTTTGATGTCCTTTTAGACTTAAGTATATCAAACCCATAAAACACCTTTAAAGACATTACACATAAGAGATGCAAAGACGATAAAACATGTCAGATCTATTGACCAGAAGGTTGAAATCCTGACCTCAGCCTGGATAACATGGATATGATTAACAAGCCTAATTGCCACAGGATCTAATCAGAGGTGGGGAGCATGGTAAGCAGTGGACAATTTGCCCATCCCAGGGAAGACTGCTGGGTATAGGCCAAGCTGTAAGGTACTGCCAAGCAAAGATGAGGTGGATGGTCCCTAAAGGTACAGGACTGTAAGGGTGACAGCCTGCAAAAGAGTGTATTGCAATCCAGCCTGGAAGAAGCACAACAGTGTGGAATTAAGTTCCTTTGCATCCCTAACATAACTGACATGACAGCTGCATGTAGTAAGGATAGCTGCAAAGTCAGAAATCTGCACCAGCCACAGGTGACAGCTTGCTAGCATTTCTTTGTTGTCATCGTCTGAACACAAGATAAAGTTAAGAAAATGTATTTCCCCCTTTAAAAATGGAGACCTCTGCCATTCATGAGGTAATACAGAGTAATACTGTCATTTGGGATGGAAGAATGAGTGGGTCACTAGGTGCTGGTGAGGTTTGATTGCCAGATTCATGGCCTCCAAACAAGCAATTATCTGGACATCTTTACTTATGGATGGCAAAGTTCTAAAATATTTTTCAGACATACTTGGAAGTGAAAAGCACCCACTCAACAAATCATCCTTATTTATAGCTCCTGTCCACTTGAAATAAATAAATATCACATAAACTTGTAATAAAACGTAACACTACCAGAATTTTTGCCATTGATGGGATTAACAATAATGAAGTAAAGAAAATGGGAACATCAGTGTGAAACTACGAGCTCCCTTTTTTCAACAGACTCATAAAAATCCCAACTGATTGGTTTTGACTATAACTTGCCTTTTTGTTATTAAAAAAGAGATACATCTTGTTGAAAAACATACTGACCCATTATAATCATGCAGTAAAGAACAATAAGGGCATTTGTAAGATGTCTTAAGGGAAGAGATGTGTACTTGTGTGCACACAGTTTGCTGATTGCATTAATACAGAGGTAGATAAAAGAGAACACAAGTAATGGCATGTGTATTAGATTCAGTAGAATATTTAACACTGTAAACAAATGCAAACTGGTAAATAAGCTTAGTTTGCTACTAAACCAGCACAGCTCCTGATGCCAAACAGCAGGACTAAATGCCTCCCAAACACACGTATGCTTGTTCTGGAAGTCAAAGCCAAAAACAACAAGCTGCTACTAAGCCAACACAGTTCCTAATTCCAAGCAGCAGAACTAAACACCTCCAATAAGCACAGTCAGAGAGGTGAAACTCATCAAAGATAAACTCAGCCAGATAGCCAAACTCACTGGCACAAGTAGCTTCAAAACTAATACTGTTCCTTACATAGCACTTAAATAATGCAATCAACAATTAATAATATTGTAAAAGCACACTTACTTTGAACCAAATACGCATAATAAGACTGACACATTAAAATAAATAAAAAAGGCATGCCATAATATTTCAAATATTGAAAAAAAGACATTCCATCTTCCAAATATGGTAAAAAAATCCCTGAAATTAGAAATGAAGGAGCTTATGTGGCAGTTGAGACTTGAAGCCTACCATCACCCCGGCCTCAATAGTATGTTATCTATCAGCTGTGTCCTTAAGCTGAGGAGTTTGGAAAGATGATGCATGGGGGGTATAACATCGGGTGTGATTTGGACATAGGACCGGCTGAGCGATCTTGATATATATTTTATACCATATTTGGAAGATGGAATGTCTTTTTATCAATATTTGAAATATTATGGCATGCCTTTTTTATTTATTTTAATGTGTCAGTCTTTTTATGCGTATTTGGTTCAAAGTAATTGTGCTTTTATAATATTATTAACTGTCAATTGCATTATTTAAGTGCTATGTAAGGAACAGTATTAGTTTTACAGTTGTATATTTTATATTATATACAACTTTTTATATTGTGTGTTTATGGGAGAGGAACATTTTAGTTAGATTGAAGCTACTTGTGCCTGTTCCTTTAAGGTCATTGGAGGGTGTGTTTTGTAATAGACTTTGCTTGCAATGGCTTTAAATGCAGCAGCACTTAAGTGTGAGTTGTTATTTTTCAAAGTCTGAAGAAGTTGGTGCAGGGCGCCGACGAAAAGCAGTATCGTGGTGCTTAATAAAACTGAAGTTGTTCGTTTATTGGCGTCTTGTTTGCTTATCCCTTTGCAATTTAAAAAGACCTGCTTCAGTGAGTTTGGCTATCTGGCTGAGTTTATCTTTGATGAGTTTCACCTCTCTGACTGTGCTTATTGGAGGTGTTTAGTTCTGCTGCTTGGAATTAGGAACTGTGTTGGCTTAGTAGCAGCTTGTTGTTTTTGGCTTTGACTTCCAAAACAAGCATACATGTGTTTGGGAGGCATTTGGTCCTGCTGTTTGGCATCAGGAGCTGTGCTGGTTTAGTAGCAGTTTATTTTTTCTTGCCTTTGATCTTCAAATAAGCTTAGTTTCGTGGGCACAAATGATTTCCTACCTACATGGATTGCAGAATGGCTAAGGAATAGGAAATGCAGGCCCAAAATCATTGGCCACTTGGAAGGATGTATTACATACAAGTTTGCCCTTCTGACACCCCTTAAAAATGACAACTCTGCTATCAAGTACATGGCTGATATCAAAATAACGGGTTTATATCAGTCCGTCGAAATGGCTGAATATCAAATACCAGATGTTCAAACTGTAAAGTTCGAACACTGGTAATCGCGAAGCCGCAGCCCACCGAATTCTTTCCCAGGGAAAGAATTTGGTGAGCCGTTTCTGTGGCTTCATGAGTATCAGGACTGTGGTGGGAAGTTACGGGTCGGGTTCAGGTAAGTGTGCGATTGTGTGGATGTTAGGTTAGGGTGCGGGTTAGGTGAGTTAGGGTTAGGGCGCGGGTGAGGTGGATTTGCGATAGTGAAAGACTTTAGGGTTAGGGTGGGATAGGTGAGTTAGGGTTAGGGCACGGGTCAGGTGAGTGTGCGATAGTGACTGACCTTAGTGTTAGGGTTGGGTTAAGGTAAGTGGATAGGTAGTAGTGTATGTACAGTTTAGTGTAGGGTTAGATGTAGGATTTTGAGTGTATGTGTGTGAATTGATGTTGTTTTGGTGTGTTTGTGTGGCGTGTGTGTTTCTTGGAATAGCGATTTTTTTTTTCCCTGGGAAAAAAATTGCTGTTTTAAGACTTCGATGGTTTTGCAGTTCGTGGTTTGAAGTTCAAACATATGGTGTTCGAACTTCAGACATTTTGATGAACTGATATAGACCTCAAAATAACATATCCCACTGAATTACCAACAGATAGTGAAAGGTTTGACAAAAAGTTCTGTCTAGTGGCCATACATGGATTCTGACACTGAGAAGGTATTACCCAGTTATACATTATGCCAAGAAAAATAGGAAGTGTAGGACTTCCAAAATGGCTACTTATTGAACAACAGGTTGATTAGAGATTTCCCAGTGTAAAATTGAGAACTTTTTTAAAAAGCCAGTAGAAGATGTGAGTTTGGGTAAAATTAAAATTCTGGCTAGTAATTACATTGCAAAGAAGACAGTTTGAGAAAGTAAGGAAAAAATCAATCAGAAAATGTTCAGCAAAAAATCAGTTTAAATTTCAGTTTTAGCACAAGAGATGGTTTCCAGTAATTTAGAAGAACACATAAATTAAATGTACTACGAGGTGTTTAAAAGAAGTGAAACATTAAAGGAGCATATTTGGAAGTAAAAGAAAATCAATCAGAAAAGGCTGGGAATATCTTGCAGCTGCTCAGCAAAAATCAGTTCAAATTTCACCTTTAGTACAGGAGATGGCTTCCAGTAATTTAGAGGAAAACATACATCAAATACACTCAGAGGTGTTTAAAATAAGTGAGACACAAAAGGAATATATGAAGTAAAATAACAAAAGAACAAAAGACTAAAAAATGTAGACTATGCTTTAAGTAGATACTCAGATGAACTGATAAAACATCAGAAATCTGAAGTCAAAATAAAGGAAAGACTAGCTGAACACGAAGTACATAGGCTCATAGGTACTTACTATGCTATTGATTAAGAAAGATCTTTAGTAACTTAGCCCTGCATTTCCATGATGTTTTTAAACCTCACAGCTTAAGTACAAATAACCCAGGGATGGGCAGAACATTTACATGTTACCCCTATCCATAAAGGACAAGGATGCTAAACCAGGGATGAATTTGTAGTTTCCCATCCATTTATCCAGGTTACGTTTGAATAGAGTAAGAGAAGTACTTTGCTTTATGTGGCGAGGATGATGATTCCAAAGAAATGGTATTCTCTGTGATACATATCTAGCCCACGAACACATTCTATTTACGTTGCAGAAGAGATTAAGATCTCTTGAGCAAGTGTTTATGTGGACTTGTAGACGTGCAGTCGATCTGAAAGGATAGGGTCTGTTGAAGCTCTGTATGTAAGGCAGAGATTGCCCCTCAGCAGCCTGTATGATACCAAGAGGGACAAGGCTTTGAGATGTTCAGAGAAGTTTTTATGACTAAGGTACTTGGTTCTGTTGGTGATCAAGTGTTGTAGTTATTCTGTGTTCATTGTTTGGCCACGTACATACTGAATGGACATTATACTCAGTGATTGACCTATTACATGCTGAATACAGTGGAACAATCACATTCCCAGACTTAGATCCCATACCTTTACCAATAAGCTGCACAATAAAAAACAACTTTCTTACAATAGTGAATATATGGTGATCAGAGGACTGTTTGTTGTCCTCATAGCTCATCATATCCCTAACTAATGCATCAGTTTTTTGGGGTGTATTGTCTTTGTGATAGTTACAGGGGATAATATGCTTGCAAATGGGGACTATTATACATTTTTGCCATTTAGTTTTAGTCCATGTTTATGACCCCAGCTATTTGTTTGGTAATGACCCTATTGGACGATATTGGTGTCCTCTGGATAATTTATGATGGCACCAAGTTTACAGTCACCTGCAAACTTAGCCATAAACCCTTAATATTAGCTTTAACTTCCAAGAAGTTAATGCCAAAGTGTGACCTAAGGACTGAACTCAGGGGTACATTACTAGTGTCAATTGTTTTGGAGGTGGTATAGCCACATATCCTAATGTCCTGGGTTCTATTTGTGATGCAATTTGCCATCTAATGAGTAACATCAGGATTACCATTTGTGTGGGAGAGTTTATCAAAAATACCCAAGTGTGGGATAGTGTCAGATGCTTTTGCAAGGTCTAGATATGTGATATATACTGATTTTCTCTCAACCTTTGATTCAGTAACCTTCTTAAATAAGTCAGCCAGGTTAAGCAGGCAGGAACTGCCTTTGACAAAACCAAATTGTATTGGATCAAGAATTTGTATGTCACCTATGTCCGTATTTATTATTTCCATAATGATCCTTAACATAGCCATACGGATGAGGGTGGTCAGATTTACTTGGGTCCATGAACACTCCAACAACAACCCAACTTTGTCCAGGGAGATGACTGTTGCCATCCTCCTTCATCAGGTGGAAAGCCTGCATGAAGGATGATATTAAATAGCCTCTGTAGGAGGTTTGACATGTCCTGTTTCAGACTGCCCAGCAGGTAGCCTGGTATGTTATCCACTCCATAGAAGCAGCGTTATTGCCCTTGGATATTGCTTTGAGGACTTGTTTCTTGGGAGATTTGAGAGGAGGTGTAGATGCGAGTATGTGATCTAGGAATACAGGGGGAGGGGTTGATAAAGTTAGAGCTAAATTTATCCACTAGTACATTGACTATATCCTCACAGTCTGAGTATGTGATATTATGTACTATTATCTCTCTGTAGTGATGGACTTTGTTTTTGATGTTTCAAACATAGTTAACGAAGGTGTCATAGTTGTCCTTTGCCTGTGTGGCTATTTCTATCTCACATCTAGCTTTGGCTAATTTGAACAGGGACCATGAATTTTCAGAAGAAGAGCTGTTTCAAAAAATAATGGAGAAACAGAGAAAACCTGAGATCTTTTTACTACACCAGAGAAACTGAAAGGAACGAACGTCGTTAATTTTACAAAACTACAAATAAGCACTGGACTGGTGTTCCACAGCAGGATTTATCTGAGAGGGCACATAATGAGTATGCTCCAAATCTTGCTATGAGAATGTAGCTGAGACCTATAGTAGTAAAGAGCAATCACTCCAACAGAAAGAGCTGCTCCTGAAAAAAAACTGTGGCAGAAAGGGAAAACTATTAAAAACTGGAGACAGCAGAGTGTTTGTGGAAAATTATTATTCACTGTACACCAGGCAGAAGAAAAGCACATTTATCCCAGCAACCAGGGAATGTGGAGAGGTGAGTCTGAGATTCAAGCTGCTGTATCTAGGTGTCTTCAGAATTTTTTTTTTTTTTTTTTTTTGCTGGAGGGTCAAATACATTTTTGAATACAAAGCAGGACAAATGGGGGAAAAGCCAACAAAGAGTGCACAAACTGGGGGAAACTTTGCTTCTCATTCTTCTGACAATAACAAAGCTCATAGAGAGACTTTGTCAGTGAAAAAAATCCATTGTTCCAAAGATAAATGCATGAGTGACAGAAAAAGCCCAGGAGCTAACAAGCAGAATCAGGAGTATTTTAGATTTGAAACACAGATTAGTATTGAGACACCAAGGTGATTAGAAAGAAGATCAGCAGTAATGTGAAATTAATCAGTCAATGGAAGAAATGTAAACCATCAATCCCATTAGATGTTAAGACATACAAAAAGAAGAAGCAGCTGAAGAAGAGTGGAAGTTTGTTGACTGTATTAAACTGGTAGGGAAACTGTGAAGCACAGATACCACTTTATGACATTAATTTTTAGAAGGACACTGAAGGGACTGAAGAGGTAATTCTAAGTGAAACCATTTTGTTCTTATTAATGCTTGTCTAACAATGTCATCATGCAACTTGCATGTTATATTGTAAAGCAGTCTTGTATAGTATGTAGTCAGAGGTATGATATTGGACTGTTAGGGGGGATATAAAAATTTTGACCATATTATGTAAAGAACTCAAAAAAAAATTTTACCCATTTTATATAGGCTGATATCTAGACTGATTTCCTTAGTTTAAGCAATAGACCAGTTTTTAAGCAAAATGCTTAAAAAAAGAAGAGAAAATGATGAAAAGCATGAAATGGTAGTTCTTCCTTCTGTGTGAAAAGTTATTATATGTTTTTAGTTGGTGACAGGGAACATGAAGATGCAAGCAATTAATCATGAGAGATCTGAACAGTGTGTTCAAAGTGAAATCTACAAGGTAAATGCTATCAACTTCTAAAGGTACATTGGCAAGCAGTTCAGTGAAAAATAAAGTTTGAAACTGTAGGACATTAGTATGTTATACAAGCAGTTGCCTTCCTAGCAACCATTCAACAGTGCTCAATTTAGTTAATTAATTTAAGGCTACCATTGCACTTTTTTCTTAAGGCTAAAAGTTAATATTTACAGAAAGCAAGCAATCTGTTTTTCACATCTAGGAGTGGAATAGAGACAACATAAGAACAGGCAGCTATCAGAGTAAGTGGGAACACAGACAACAATATGCACTTTAGTGTAGTTAACCTTAACTTTAGATTATGTAATGGCTGTGGGTGCAGCTATTGATTTGGGGCAACTGCCCCTAATTGGAGAGGTAAACTTCCTTTTTGGAATGTCTACATAGTTTTGCATCTTGGCTCTGAGGTAAAAAGGGATGAGGTGTTTTTAAAAATATATTTTTTACTTGTTTGCATCCTGAGTGTTTTTTATTGAAGTGAAGAAGTAACTAAATACAAGATCAGTCTGCCAAGCATTAGTGTATGCATATAAGCTGTACATTGCAATATATATTCAAAATAGCTGTCATGTGTAATAGGCAAGATCAATACCTTTTTATCAGAATGGCTGCTCTGTCAATAGTAACACTGAATATAAATGGCCTTAAAGGTATAAGCAAAAATCAAATAATAGTGAATTATAATAAGATGTGTGGAGTACAAATAGCAGTGTTACAGAAGATGTAGTTGGGTAGAAATGAGCATGTGAATTTCACAAAAAAAATATTTTAGGGTGAGAATACAGTAGAATATCAGCGACAAAGGAAAAAAGAACTAATAATACTGATTCTGAGTAGGGTTCCAATAGTAATAGAACAGGGAAAAAAATAATAATGGTTAATTTTTGGTAATAAGGGGATAATGGCACAGAAGGAGGATTATAATGGCATATAATTCCATTCTATCCAAAACTACAGTTATTGAGTTTAGGAGAATCTTAAGTGAAGTAATAAGTTTTTACTAGGGAATGCTATTGACTGAGGGGGACAGTACCTGATTTGCAATAGTGAGGATGTACTGGAAAATCTTAAAGGGAAATAACAAAAGAGCAAAGGTTTGTTAAGAAGCAAATGAGAATACTATATATCGAAGATGAGAATTTACTAGAAGAAATTCAAGCAGAATGTATATAGTATTCCTTAAGATTCATTAAATGGGCTGGATTGGATAGGAATACATAGGAATTATATTTCATTGAAATATGTGTATTTAAGTGAAAGCTTTGAGACCCATCCAAAAACTATAGCAGATCATGCACCAATAAAAGCAGAAATAATGATGCAAGGTAATGATATAAAATGAGACACTGGCACATTCCTACTTTTCTATTAAAAAGACTAACTTAAGGAATGGGTAATGAAAATTATTCTGCAGTTATTAGGGAAGATAGAACTTATTTTACAAGGGAACAGTAGTAAATGGGATAATATGAAAAAGGAGTTCAAAACATGGTAGAAATAAAGAAAAAGAAATATGGGAAAGACTTAATATGAATTACATAGCGGGGTTAATAAATGTAAACATATTGCAGAAGAGGGGGAATTTCACAGAATAGGAGGGCCAACTACAGAGAACTAAAGAGAAAATAAGGAATATTGGATAATATGCTTGAATTTAGAAAAGTAACTCTTAAACAACTGTTTTTTGATAAGAACTCGAGAACAGAAACAATTTCAGCACAACAACTTAGGCAGCAAAAAGGGTTGTAGCCAAACTTATGAAGCCTATGACAACAAACATAACCACCAGAGATCCTGTAGCTGTATTAAAGATATTACAGAAATTGTGGGCAAGTTTATATAAAGCAGAGAAACAGGTAAAATGAAGAAAGCCACAAGTTGCAATATTTATGAAAGACTTAATTATGCAAAGGTTAGAGGAAAACAAGGCACAAGAAATAATAGCAAAGATAGGAAGTGATCAGATAAAAATGGTGATGTGTAATCAACCATCATGCAGTCAAAGAATTAAAACAATAGCCAAAAGGTTCCACAGGTAAAAAAGTACACCAAAAACAAAAAAATCAAGATTCCAACCATCAGATAGCACTTCCTTTATCTGATACAAAAACAAACAAAACAAAGCTTTCAGGCAAAAGTTCTTCTTCAGTGTGATTGAAAATTGTGGCCACATTACAGTTATATAAAATCCCAGCCTATAAGATTAAGTAAAAAGATCATATGATATAATAAATTCCATGACATAACTAGAACTCAAATATATATAAAATATATTAATTAGATAAAAATAAATATATATATTTAAAAAGTCTAAAAATAATATAAGCATATATAAACAATGTATACGAAAAAAGTCTTAAATGATTAGGTCACATAGTTGTGTTTGTCCTTTAACAAAGGCTTTAGGCTATTTAATGCATTTAATCCAGGTGGGTGATCTAGCCTAAAAAAATTAATCCACTTACAGTCCATGATTTCTGTTTTAGTAAGTTCCCACCTTTCTTACTAGCATATAACTTCTGTAACACTCTGAATTTCAAAGAATGATCATCCCCTTGTAGTATTATATGTTTTGATAAAGCATTAGTTTCAACTTTTCTATGAATACCAGAAACGTGTGAAGCAATTCTATCTTTCAACTTCTGGTTTGTTTTGCCTACATAAAAACAACTACATTTTACACAAGTTGCAAAATAAACTACATTATCTGTTATACATGTGGCAAAAGTATTAAATCTAAAAGTTCAGTTAGATACTAGGTGAAATAATTCTTTATTCAAATTAATGTATTCACAGAAGGTACAATGATGGCAAGGGACAGTGGACTGATTACTGACCAAAGGCTTTTTTATAGATTCTCTAAGGTTTTATAACATAGGGCATGTTTAAGATTCCTTTCTTTCTTATATATAAAACATGACTTTATGCCCACTATCTTTTTAATTTCATTATCTGATTCTAAAATAGTCCAATATTTTCATATAATTGATTTAATTTGATCTGTGCATCTATTATATTTCATAATGTAACCTAAGGACCAATCATTTTATACTTTGTTTCTATTCATATTAGTTAACTCATTACCTAATAAATAGGGTTACCCAATCTCTCTCTTTCAGTTTTCACAAATTGCATTCCTTCTTCAGCCATTATAGTATTATAACCTCTTGCAAAAAAATCAGTTGCCATGCTATTAAGTTCCTGATGGAAAGTATCTTTATTTGTATTTAATCTACTAGCTTTTAAGAATTGTACTTTAACCACATTTATATATATATATATATATATATATATATATATATATATAGGGTGCATACTGTTGTCTCATAGATTGCACATTCTTTTTATATATAGTTGTATCAAATCTCTCATTAGAATAAATATTTAAATCCAAAAAATTCACATTGCTAACAGAACAATTAAGTGCAAACATTAAAAACTCAGTAGTCATATTTAAATAATCAACAAACAGTTCAAGTATTTATATAGTCCCTGACCAAAGTAAAAAAAAATCATCCACAAACCATTTATAAAACATAAGATTTTCATTCCTAAATTTCATTCCATTATCAGTAATCTCAAATATAAACAGCTCTTCACACCTAGATAATACACATTATATCCAATATAATAACTGTTAGCCATAGGCATACCCATGGCTACACCCAATATTTGGTGAAACAACCCATCATTAAAAAGAAAAACATTATTAGAGCATGTCACATCAAGCATAGAGCACAGCATTTCTATCTTAGAAGTAGTATACAAACTATGCGCACATAAAAATTCCCTTACATAATACCTATATCATTAGATATGATAAACAACAATTTTATATCCTTTGTTACTAATAATAAACTATTATAGTTAACTCCTTTACTAATCCATTGATGTAATTCACTCAAAATGTCATTACTGTCTCTAATATAGCTATTAGTATGCAGTAATAAACTGTGGAGTTGACTTTCTAAAAATTTAGATAGAGCTGTAGTGATCCAACTGCTACCAGAGACTATAGGTCTCATAGGTAGTAACCATAAATCTTTGGTAAACCATAAATCACTGGAACTACTGGGTTTGCTGTATATAAGTATTTGTAAAGTTCAGGGGTAATTGTTGAATCCATCAATAAGTCATACAAAAAAGATTTAACTGTATAAATAATATTCATAACATTATTACTATTTATCTTTTTAAAAGCATTTTCATCACTTAATAAAGTATACAACCACTCAATCTGATCATCTTTATCCACAACACCCACTTTCCCACCTTTATCTGCTTGTTTGATAATAACATCCTCCCTGCTACATAGTTATAAAAAAGCTTTCCTTTCACTCTCTTTAAAATTAAAAAAAAAATTGTTACTCTTTTCCAAAAATCAGCTTATAGATTTCATCTTCACACATGGAGTAAAATGCTTTAGTAGTGGGTGTGCTGTTAGGATTAAAAGTACTAGTTCTTCTTACTTGCACACCTGTTGTAATCTTACTGTTTTTAAACATTAATTTCAAATCTAAATTACAAACGGACAATCTTAGCTCAGTCAGACTCTCATTTAATGTACCATCTACTGAAGGAATAAAGGTAAGTCCTTTGTCTAAAACATCTAATTCATGATCAGTTAAAATGACATTTGATAAATTTATTACTGTGTGACCACTATTATCTATTTTTTCAAAGTCTGACTTCGTCATTGGTCCTACCTTCATGAGGGTTTGTGGTCCCATCTGTGCTGGTATGGTCTTCCCTCAACTGATTTCTCTTATTCTTTGACTTGTACTCCATGCTCTGCTTTGTTCTTGTGTCAGTGTAGGAATCTGAAGTGGCTGATTTAAAACAAAACTTCCTCGATTCTAAAAAAATCTTTCCTTGTTGAAGAATTTAGTTTATTATTTATAGATCAAGAAGTATTAGGTTCTGAATTTACAGTTATTGCAAAATTACTAGTAGATGGTATTGTTGCCATTGTTGTACTTTTAGGTAATGGAAACTCATCTACTTCAGCTATGGAAGTACCCACACCGGTCAGTTGGTTAAGCCCGGACATATTAACTACCATATACTCTCTAATTATCTGTGTTGGTGGAGCAGCTTGTGAAGGAGAATGTGATCCATTATTTGCACATATATCAATAAAATATGGTTAAAGTTCTTAGGCCATTGAAATACATTACTGCATTTTAAATCATTCAAACCACAGATGAATTTCTTCTTTTTGGCAATAATTAATTTATGTTCAAAGGCATCCAGCTTTCCTAACATCCGCTGGTAGTCATTGGAAACTTCATCGAATGATGCAGAGCCCACTATATCTTCTTCCTGCTTATTAATATAATTTAATATCTCATTTTCTATTGTGGCAAATAATTCATTCATAAATCTCATATAATTAATGCTAAGTTCTAAATTAAGTTGATGCCATTTACTCAGGGCATTTATTACCATAAGTAGGCATTTTTAAAATCCATAAACTGCTTGGAAAAATGCCTATATCATTATAGCCCAAAAAAGTACGTCTTTGCCATTGTAATTTCTTGAATCGTTGTACAAGAGCTTCAAGATCATGTATTTTCTTTACTGATCCTTCTTTTTGTTTGCATTATCTTCACTAATGAGTTCATGATTATACATAGAGTTCATCAAACTAGTAAATGTGTTCTCATCAAAAGACAGGAATTGCCGCACAGTAGATATAGGACCTCAAATATATCCCTGTTGTGTTTCCATTATATAAAGTAAATAAGCAGACTGGATAGTCAAATGAAGAAGTGCAACAGGACGTGCTATGTAGCAATACAACCGCAAAAGTCAAACAGTCAAAGAATTGCTACAATAACCAAAAGGTTCCACAGGTATAAAAGTACACCAAAACAAAAATCAAGGTTCCAATCATCATGTAAATCCATCAGAACAGATGTTATTCCTATGAAAGTTTGAAGGTTTTGGAGGGAACACACTGGAAAAACATGGAAGGTTATGTTTAATAATCTGGCTTCATTTACATCCATTTCAGTTTTAAACCATAATTTAAAACTGTTTATTTATATTCTAGGTAAGAGAATAGCTAAGATGTTGCTAAAATTAATAGATATGAATCAGTGTGGTTTTGTGGAAGGGAGATAAACATTTGACAACATTAATAGAACTGTGACCATCCAAACAGAAGCAGAGTGTAATAAAATTTTGCTAGTATTAGTGAGTATTGATGCAAATAAACCAGTTGATAGACTCAGCAGAAAGGTTATGAGTAGAGAAATGGTAGCATTTGCATTACTCAATAGAATAATAGGGTTAATAAGGAGGAGGATATATAAAAGAATTAAGAATGGAAATTTCCTGTCTGACAAACTGTGTTTAAGCAGAGGAGTCATACAAGGATATCCTTTTTTGCTGTTTTCTTTATATGAGAGCCATTAGCAAAGAAAATAAGGAATTCACAATGTCAAGTATATAACTGTCATGATGATCAAGAAAAGTTAGTTTTAGTTGTAAATAATATTATTTTGTACTTGATAAATCCAGAAAAGTACATTTCAGTGTTGTAGAACTTCTTGAGACAATTTTAAGACATTTAAGGTAAAAAATATAGAAAGATAAAAATTAAGAGAAAACAAAAGCAGTAAACTACACACCTATGAATGAATTGGTGAAGAGATGCCATTACTTAAGGGAGCATGATAACATGAAATATTTAGGTATATGAATGAAAAATAATTATCTTATGGCAGCTAAGGACACATCGGAAAAGACTAAACAAAAGATAATACCATATCTGAGAAGCAGGAACCTCCTGATTATGGATATAGAGAATATGATACAAGCAGTGCATTTTTTAGTCCCTTTAGTCTTATACAGAGGTCAGGTATATATTATCACTCATAGGAGAAGCTGTTGATGATAATTATTAGAGTTGAAAGAATTTATTTGTGATGTCGAGTTAAGTGGACTAAGTTGATTCTCCCTCTAGATAGTTCAGGATTATCTGATTCAGAGTGGTACTTCAGAGCTATTCAGTTAAGGCTCACACACTTAACTCAAGCAGAAGGTTATAAATCAAAGTGGAAAGGGATGATGATGATGATGATGAAACAGGATGGGAGAATGAGCGATAAAGAGAGTCTAGGATTTTTGATGCAAGTCCTTAAGCAGAATAACAACAACAATACAGAATATTGCATTTATAAAGTAGCAGACATTATTCTAAGAACTAAGCTAGCATGAGAATGGAGAAAATAGAGTTTGCCAATAGGATGACAGCAAGTAGAGGTGTGGGAAATAGGAAAGAGGAGGCTAAAATTTACTGGAGAAAGTTAGCAAAGGATCCAAGGTACCAGGACCAAATAACTTAGGGGGGAAAGGTAATAAATAAGGTGAGGTTAAGCAGGGGCTTGTACTGCAGGTTGAAGACTGCCTTCCCTATCATTTATTAATAATAGAGTTTAGGCAAAAAGAAAGGGATAGGGCAGTATTATATAATCGTCCAGCTCTGATGGAGTTTTTAGCTAAGTTTAGAACAAAAATTGTTGTTAAAAAGGGATAATTCTTAGGGTTTATAAAATAGAAAAGAAAATGCAAAGGCAATTTACAAAGGAAGAAAGGAAATACAACTGTAAGGCTGTCATGTATGCAACAAAATCCAGAAGGTTTAGGATTTTTGCATGGAAGTGTTTGCATAAGTATTTTATACTCCAAGTAGACTTTGCCTTATTTTTCCCCAGGTAGATAGCAAATGCTAGAGGTATGATAGAGAAGAGAAATGCAACTGGAAATATACTTTTGGAAATGTAATGGGTTGGCAGATTTAAAAAATTCCCTACAGAGTACTTCAACTGAAATGTTGGAGGCGCAAATGATTATAACTAAAAATATTTTTTAGAGCTGGGGTACAGGATCTGAATTACCTAGCTACAGTAAAGTCTTGCTAAGTTTAATGCTATTGGCTGCCAAAAAAAAAAACAATTACTAGAAAATGGAAATCTAAATCAACTGTAACTGAAGTACTGAATATTTTAAAGGAGATAATGACTGAACTGAAGATGATATCTTTAGAAAAGAAAAGGAGTAGATTTCATAGAAATAAATGGAATTTGTAGGAACAATACATGCAGAATAATATTCAGGAAGAGTGAACTTTAAGGGATGGCAGGAATAAAGAAGTTTATGAAATACTGAAATGAATGAAATTTGTTAAAAAGAAGAGATATATGGATATTGTACAATGATAATGATGGAAACTGTTACTACCATTTGTTTTTTATCTCTGTTAACCTATGTAAACTGAAGTTACTTTTTAAAATCTGATAACTTAATAAATACATTTAAAAATAATGCAGGAAGTATCCTAGCACTACTCAACTACTTTTACAGCAATATTTCATAGAACTATGGTGAAGACTCCCACCTATTATTAGAAAAATACTTCTTGTCATTATAGATGTAATTTGAAGTGAATAGATGTGTTCTGTATGATGATGCCAACTCTTAGACTTGACAAAAGTTTAAGAACAAGTTTCAGTAGTCTGTGGTACTCAAAATGATGTTATTCAACAGTGAAACATGATTTATGAGTGAACAATTTTCAGAATTAGTAAAGAAAAATGGAATTATTCCCATTACTTCTTCTCCCTAATAACTTTTTCAAATAGATTAACAAAACAAGTCATGAAGAAAGAGAATACTTGTTCTGTTGAGTCAAAAGGATCCAGAGTTTTACTCATCTACTAAATTATTCTGTTAACAGGTACTGGGTTGCCACCTAACAATGCAGAAAAGTGAGATTTATAGTTGACTTATTTAATCCAGATTTCAAAATCAAAGGTCTTACAAAATAAGTCATGCAGAAGAACCACCGTAGCAAAGTATACCTGAGAGCTTTTTATACAATGTGAGAAAATTTGGTCCACGGCTTAGGGACACCTAGAAGAATAATTGTTGTCATTGTTACTAAATGTTTTAATGCTGAACTGTATAACTGGAGAAGTGTGTGAAGAAATGTTAGTACATTTTGGAAAGGCAACAAGGAATGGCTTCCTCAACGGAGGACTGTGAATACTATACGAAGGGAGTCATTCCTCTCAGCTGTAACCGATTTTGTATAATGTCACTGAATTTGCCACATGCTTTAGTCCTGTCCCACTTAAAAGTTTTGATTCTCTGCTAAATCACTGAGGATTAGAGTTGGTCAATAATGCCATTTATTAGTTCTATACTTGCTATTCTTCAAAAAAATGCAAGTTGATGGAAAGCCTGTTGTATTATTAAGTTTTTAAATGGAAAAGAGTAATATTTAAAACTTGTCCCTGATTTTGAGCTTTCGTCTCCCCATTATTTTTTTTTTGTCCAGAATTCTTGAGCAAAGAAGTTGACAGGTATGAGATGAGTGTGGAAAAATATTCTAGAGAAGAAAAATCTCTCACCTGTGACTGTGTGCTCTGCCACTGAGTACAGGGAAGATGACCTTGCTTTTTTGGCTGTTTGTTTTCTTTTTTTTTTTTTTTTTTTTTTTGTAGTCCCTGTCAACAGCATTCCAAATAAACTGGCTATGGAAACAAGGTCAAGCCATATACAGCAGCACCTGCTTCTTAACATGAAATGACATCTATTAGAGTCAGAAAATTACCTGTACATCTGAGTATTGCTTAGTAATGTTTAATTATTAAGAGAGAAGATTATAGCAAGAAGATAGTGTGGCATCTTGAAGCCGTTGTCCTTACTTTCTCCTCCCTGTATTGTTTTTAGCATATGTACTTTTTTGGGAATTGATATTAACTGGCCTGGTGCTGAGGCTGTGAGAAGTCAAAAACTAATCTGTCTTATCACTGAAATGCAGAAGTGTTCATGCTATTGTTGAATCTTAACTACTGCATCTCTTTCTACATGTTTCTAGTTTCTGGAACTTGCATCAAGTGGTGGTAATCACAACGAAACAGACTAAAAGAAATAGAAATTGAGGAAAACTGACAATGGCTATAAATGATGAATAAATAATTTTCGTAAGCATGTGAGAAGAATAAGAGAGTGGCAGAAAAGATACAGATTGAACAACTAATGAGAGTAAAGGATATAAGGATGAAATTGACAAGTCAGAAACTATTTCTTTACTTCTTTGTTTATATGCTGAGGGTGTATGGGGACCTTGGTGTTGTGATTGTGATGTGCCGTCTGCAGGTGGTAAAAATATTGAAATAGGAAATGCCATAATTTGCCTCTGTGCTGCAATCTACATGATAGCTGACTGGCTGGCTGACTCAGTGTAATGAAAAACAACTTTTAAAATTACCTCTGTGGATTAGGCTGCTAACAGTATCTGGACTTTCTATTTTACCATCCACCATCCTAAGATGAGTGTGGAATGTAAAATATTTATTTATGTAACTATCTATTTAGTTAGTTAGTTAGTTAGTTAGTTAGTTAGTTAGTTAGTTAGTTAGTTAGTTAGTTAGTTAGTTAGTTAGTTAGTTAGTTAATGCATTTATGCAGTTATCTGTTTTTTGCATTCATTTACCGGGATAGTCTGAGTCGGGAGAAGAACCCCTTTTCAGAGAAGGCCCAGGAAGAAAAGCTCCACAAAGAAATTACAGATATGACATAAATGTTAAGAACATACATTGATAATTTAAGTACAATGCGTAACAAGTAAGAGATTGCATAGGTCATAATACAATACTATTCATAAGTATTACATGTATCACTAAAAATAAGCATAAATGATTGAATCTTGACTGATTAAATGTTAAGACAGTTCAGCACAGAGGCCGTAAGGTTATGGACTCCTTATAAGGTAGAACTTGTAGTCCTATGCTTGGTTTGATTACTCCACTCTCTGTCTGCCGTTTGACTTTAAGCATGCCACTTCACCAGATGGTGCTACCAGATCATCAATGAAAACAAGCAGCTGTGTTTACTGTATAATATGTGGTAGTATTTTAGTACTACATGTATTATTTATAAAATAACAATTCAGAAAGAAAAGCACAGTATAGCATACTACATTTTTCAGATAGAAATTTATTTTCTATTTTTTCATAGTTGTTTTTATTAATGAAATGTGAATGAACTGTAAAACAAACAGTTTGGAATTGCATTCTACAAAGAATAATGATAACATTTCATAGGTTCATAGCTGTATAGTAGACTAATAACTACTAGAGCCCTTATAAGTCTGGTCATGCAACCTAAAAGTGACACACACATTTGATTTATATAGGGAGTAATTTACTGACTGCCTCTGTCCATCAAAGACATAGACACTAGAGCAGAAGGACAAGCAGAAGCCTTAATAAGATTTGAACTCATGACCTCTGGTTTACTCGACCAGTGCTCTAACCCCTTAGCTTAAAGGAAACTTCCAAAGAGAACTGATCATTTATAAATCAGATCTTGTCTGTTGTAATATTTTGAACATAGCACAAGCTGAGGTTCCACTAAAGTACAACGGATATTCTAATGGAAACTGACTGAGTGCTCACTCTGTATCATTTGCCATCAAGCTTTGAAACAGTGAGATGTACTGCTTCTAAAAGTTAATCTCCATGGGAGTGGAAGGAGGTTGACTTCTGTGGAACAACTGTGCACTACAAAAAGTTGTGTCTAATTCTGGTCAATTTTATGCATTAAAAACTGAGCTGTGAAACATTTGGGCTCAAAGCCTGATGGAATTTTCTTATAAATTTACAAACTGCTTATACTGAAAAAAATGAAAGAAAAAGGAGTAATAAACAAAACAATGGTTGCTATGGAAACAAAAATGTGGTCATTACAAAAAGCAAAAATATGTCAGGTTCTGCTCAATGCACCAACATGGGTTTGCAAAGAGAAGTGGTACTGACCAATTAAGTCTGGCAACAAAACTGATGTGGTATAACGCAATGAGAGTGTTTTTTATTAAGTTATTCGTGATGTGCAGGAGGAAATGGGTGTTTTGCAGTCATGTGTTACAGCTGTGCCAAGTGAATTTAAAACTTAAAAAAAACACCTTTATTGAATTATCACTTGTGACATAGGCAAACTTGCATTTATATAAAAGTAAACAAACCGCATTAACATGTTCACGTTTACAAACATTATACATCACATATTATGTTCTATACAATATAATCAAACTAGCATTACATAAACTGGTCAGCTCCTGCCTTCTCTTAAACCTCATTCTTCCTCCCAAAGACATTTCTGCATGTACTGTTCCCACAATTTCCATTTTTGTCTATGTAATTTACTCCTACCCTTTTCTAAAGATCCCACTTCCTGTTATTATATCTCTGTTACAATATTTACCTCTTCAAGTATGGTTGGTTTAGTCTTTGATTTCCATTTTCTAGCAACTGTGTTTTTGGAAGCCACCAGAAATGAAGTTAACAAGGCCTTACTATATCTAGGCAATTCAGATCCTGTATCCCATCTCACAAAAATCATTTCCTTAGTTGCATTCTTTTGCTCACCCGGTATTTCTGTAGGGAATTTTTAAAGTCTGCCAACTCATTACACTCCAAAAGCATTTGCTCCCAGGTATTTCTTTCTTCCCCATTACATCTCTAACATTTGCCATCTACCTGAGGAAAAAAATTCTTTGGAGTCTGCTTGGGGTTTAAATGTACCTATGCAAAAACTGCCTCATGTTCTGGATTGTTTTGTTTTTTACCCATGCAAACCCTTCCAGGCAAAAATCTTCTAGATTGTGTTGCATATTTAGGAGTCATACATATGTCTTCCCAAATTTTCTTTCTGAATCGCTTATCTAATCTAGCTTTCCAATCTTTTCTGACCTCCTCCAGTTTATTCCTATAGCTATTGTACAGTATTGTATATGTCCCACAAATTATACATTTTTAATAGCAGCTTCTGTTCTAGATTCAACCACAAACTCAGCCAGTGCAGATTTCTCATTTAGGATTCTCCTATCCCTTTCTGTTTGACTAAATTATGATATCAATCTCTATTAGGGAATGCAGTCTCTTGCCTGCAGTCCAAATGTCTTCTTGGCCTCTTCCCGTTATATTACATTGCCCTCTCTAATTATTTGTTCCCAGTACCTTGGTTTGTTTGCCAGCTTCCTCCAGTAAATTTCAGCTCCCTTTTGCCTATTCTTGTAACCCTAATTGCAGTCCTTCCTATTGGCAAAATATCATTTCTCCGTTCTCATGTTGGCTTAGTTCTTAGTATACTTTTTGCTACTTTATGAATATAATTTTCTGTATGACTGTTGTATTCTCTTTAAGGATCTGAATTAAAAATCCCACTCTTTCCTTATTTCTTAAATTACCCCCTGCTTCATCTTTATCTCTTTATACTTTTAATTGTAGCTTTCTGCTTGTGTTATGTATAAGAGCCTTATCTATGTAGTTCTAAACCATCCCTTCAAATCATGTAATCATCAACCCCCTTGTTTTATTGGCAGGATCAGCTTATTTCACTTAACCTGCCCCCCCCCCAATAAAGTCCTTCAACTTTGTATTGATTACTATCCACAACCTTTCCTGTGGTTGATAAAAATATGCCTGACCTGTGTATAAAACTAAAGGGACTAAAAACATTTTACTGCTTGTATCTTGCTTGTATCAATAAGCAATAACTTCCAGTTTGCCTGTTTTTGCTGTATCTTTTGTTTAGTCTTTTTCCACATATTCTTAGCTGCCATAACAGACTCCTTTTAACCCATACTCCTAAATACTTCATTTTATCATGTCCCCATAAATACGGGTATTGCTGAATCAGTTCATGTGTGGTATATAGTTTACAGCTATAATCTTTGTTTTTATCTTCATTAATTATATACCCCCCCAAAAAAAATAATAACAGTCTCAGAATGTTCCATAACACAGAAATGCTGTTTTCTGGTTCTATCAGAAGTAATCAGCTTTCAACATGAAAATTTCTGAAGAAATTTAAGAAAAATGCTTGGTATGGAATAATATCATCTTCAAATAAAGCAAACTTTGCTTGAATACCATACCAGTTATATCCTTGAATTTCATGAGTTCCTTATTTTCTTTATCAATGGTTCGAAATATAATGCAAATAACAAAGGGGAAAGAGGACACCCTGGTTTCTCTGTTCAGACACAACTTATCAGAAAGGAACCCTCCCACTTTGATTTTTGCATCGGATCCTTCAGTTATCCTCCTAATTAACCTCATTTTGTATCAGGAAAGGCAAATGCTTCCATTGCCCTACTCTTAAAATCCCAACTTACTCTGTCAAATGCTTTCTCTGCATTAAGACCCACCAATAACAGCAGTATTTTCTTATATTCTGCTTCTCCCTGGATCATCATTGTTCTGTTAATTTTGTCAGATGCTTGCCTCCCCTCCACAAAACCACATTGGTCCATACCTATCAATGTTAGCAAGACATTTGAAATTCTACCTCTTATAGACATAAACACTTTATAATCATGGTTTAAAGTTGAAATAGGCCTATATGAATTTGGATCTGATGGGTCTTTATCGTCTTTATGTATTACAGCCACCACAGCTTTTTTCCAGGATGCTGGTGGCTCCCCTCATTTTAAAATACTATTAAAAAACTTGCAACTCTTTATCACTTTCATCCCTCTAGCTTTCAAACTTCCACTGGAACACCATCTATTCCTGGACACTTTCCTGCAGATTGGGTATACATCACCATTTTATCTCATCTCCTATCTTAGCTATTAATTGTTAAGTCTCATCTACCTCTAACTTTGGCATATTTAAATCTTTCATAAACATTTTCATATGTCCTTTTTTATTTCCCCACTTCTCTGATTTATACAAATTTTCATAAAATTTCCAAAATATCTCTAATACTTCTACAGGATGTTTGGTCATTGTTCTTGTTATAGGCAGGCTCCCTAAGTTTGGCAGCTAACATTTCTACTTTCTGTTGCCTGGGTTGCTGTGGAGTGTGCTCTGGAGTTATCAAAAGTAGTTGCGTAAAAGCAATTTTTCTGAACTCATGCATATTATTCAGGTACTTCACTGTTTTCTCTTTGGCACTATGTAATTGTACCTCTTCGTGTTCTATGAGATTACCCTTGTTCTACAATACAGTAACATATGTCAGCCTCTCTAAATAATTCTTATTTCTTAACCATATCTCTTTATTGTTTGTATCTACCCTATTTTTAAACTCCACTTTATTTCATCCACTCATTAGCTGTAACTTCTGGAGTACTTTATGTCTTCCATAATAGCTCTCAAATAATTTCCACTGCAAAGTTCCTCTCTTTTTAACAGGTAGGCGGGAAAGCACCAGTGTCTCATCTTTACTTCATTATCATGCAAGTTCTCAATTAAACGCACATGTTCCTGTGAAATATCATTTCTGTCTTGCCTAGCTCAGTTATTGTACCTTGGGGAATAACATGTAAATTCTCTCTGAGTTCCTAATACTGAATGCATGTCTTCCATAACAAATATTTTCATAAATTTCTTCAGAAATATATCCTCTTTTGTTATATTTTTTTCCTTTTAGCCCCCCCTTACACCTCATTGTTGCAAATCAAATTCCATTCCCCACCTATAAGTAATATTCACTGTTGAAAGCTGATTATTTTTCCCATTTTTCTAATGTCCATAATAGCAATTTTAGATGGAATATAAATACATGCCTGCACAATCCTCATCTCTTGTCAGTAGCCCCTTACTACAAAGAAATCTGTTATTATTATCTTTTTTTTTAACCTCTTCTATCACTATCCTCTAGCAATTAATGTAAGTACTCCTCTTTTCCTTTGTTCTCCATACTGTGCTGAATATCTATCATGAAATCATTTATCAAATTCACATGCTTAGTTTTTTCCAAATGTGTCTTCTGCAGCATTGCCATTTTCACTCTGCATTTCTTAACATAATTAAATATATTATTTCTTTTTTGTCTATTTCTGTAAGACCATTCACATTCCAAGATAATATGGACAGTGTCACCATTATGATTGGAAGTCATTATTCCCACCTATTATATATAACAGCTTTTTTAAATGTCTATTTTGTGCTTTTGGATACATGCACCTACTAATGTTTGGCAGGTTAATCCTTTATACAGTTTTTCTTATCATCAGCACTGGAACCTTTGACACATTTTACAAGACTTTTTGTTGTAATGTAAACTCTCAAAGAACCCCCCCCCCTGAACACCCCAGAACCTGTTAGCTTAATGTAAACACAGAAAGCTATGTAGACCTTAAAATAATGAAGATTAACACTCCTAATAGGAACAATTATCCAAAATAGACAACTGCAAAGACAGGCCTTAATTTAACCTAAAATTGAGGTTATCCATACTAAGATGTGTTATTGCCTGTGCTTCTATTTACACTAATTGGTGTCTGTTCTTTTTTTTCTCTTTAGTCCCCTCCCACAAATGAAAAACAACTTGCATGCTTTCAGAAAACATTATTTTTTAGCCTTGAAGAAATCAGTGTTCTTACTTTTTAATGCCTAAATGAAGTTAAAATCTTGAGACTAATGACTCGCTATAAAAGGACCAAAGGCGTTATGTAAAAGTGAAATTTTAAACTTTGTAACTGATAATTCTGTCTTTAGTGATGCTAATAGGGTGATATAAATAAGGTTGGAAGGGAAAAATTTGTTTCGAAATAAGGTTAGAAGGGAAGAATTTATTTCAAAAGCTAGTATTGGTTATCACATAGCAAGAGCTTATAGAAAAGGTACTAGAGTCCTTTTTCAGAGACTGTGACTGCACAACAAGTGTCCACCCAATAGCAACAACAATTAATCAATATGACTCTGAAAGAAAAGGCCAGGGTTTTATCTAAGCTTTGTAACTCTAGTCCTGAATGTGTTAAGAGGAATGAAATAAATAGCTGTCTGATTCTGTGACTAAAATCTAATGTTAATGCTATGATGTTAGAACAAGCATGGTTTCAAAAGACTCTGAACTCATTAAAGGAGAAGGTCAAAGAATTGCAAAAGGTTGCAGAAGACTTTTGTAGCTAAAAATATAGAAAAATAAAGAAGTCCAAAAGCCTCAAGTAGATGGCACTGTTGCTGAATACAGAGAAGAGATAATACAACTTGAAGAAATTATTTCTGAAGACAGAGGTGAAGTAGATTATCACAAAAATGAAATGACAAAAGTAGAAGGAATTCTGTATAATCACCAGATGTTAGTGGTAGATTTTTAAACAATTTATGAAATTGTACAAGTAAAACAGAATAAGAAATTGTTGCCTTGTCCAAATGCTCTCCAAACTATCTGAATAAGTTGAAACAATAAAACAAAACAGAAAGCTTGAAGGATCCAAGCAAAGTTTTGTGACCAATATAAGCATAGACGGTTGTGTCAAGGAAAATAATTGCTTCATCTGTATCAGAGTATGATCACAGTCTGGATGCTCTAGAATAGATAAAGAAAAATTAAAGAAAAAGTTAAAAGGATTATAAATTTGCAGAAATAGTTTGTGCACCTACTGAAAAGCCTAATTAAAATAAATCAGAATGTAAATATGCTTTTCTTAGTAGAGTTGGAAAAGATGAGAAAAAGAACAAAATGAACAGGTTCATGGGCTTGAACAATGCCAAAGAAGTCAAGGACAGATTACAGCTGAGGTTGCATGTTTTCAGAGTGGCTAAGAGGGAACAATGCAGACTGCCTTGATTGAAAACAAAGTACCAATATCTGAAAAATATAAATGAGTTGTTAAAGGCAGCACACCAAGAGACCTGAATATAACTAAAATTGCATATAAACGTTGACTTGTGACCCCAAAGTGGTCATTGAGGTCACTACCTTCAATCAAAAACAATATACTTCCTCCAAGTGTATACAACAAAAGACATTTGAAGTGGTAGATTAACACAAACAAGTTACATTTTTGCCTGAAGTACTTAAAAAATTGGGAATACTACAATGTAAATATGAAGGGACAAACGAGTGTAAGAAAAGTGAATATGGTGCACTTGGCCACTACATACATGATCCAGAAGAAAAGTATAAAATAAACAGGAGTCTGCATAATGTGTTACAGGAAGAAAAGAGAAAATTGTGTTGTAAGATGAATAAACTAACCACTAAATATCTAAAATTCAGAACAAGGTTTATGTGATGTCTACAAAGGGAGTAAAAGCTAATCTACAGGAAGCAAATAACAAAGCAATATGAGTAAGAAATTGATGCAGTTCAAAGTGTGAAGAAAGACTTAGCCAAACTAGTGAAACAAAAACAAGTTGAACCAAAGAAAACCTTTCATAGAATGCATGGGCTGAGATTTACATATTGTCAGTTTGGACATTTGGCTAGGTACCATCCCCGATTGGCTGATGTTATAAGTACTCTGCAGCAAAAGTGGAGTAATATTGACAGTATATATATTTTTGTGAATTTTATGAAAAATAGTTACGTACGAAATATGGGTGAAGCTGGAAGAATTACTATACTCTGTGAACAGAAAAAAAAAAACTAACAATAGTACCTTAAAGGGTGAACAAAACTGTCAGAACCAATACAGCAATGTCCTTGTGGCTAGTGTTCGGTAATCGTTCCAGTGATGAGGAGAGCTTTCAGAACCAGTCAATTCAAAACAAATGCTTGTGTGTCCTGGGTTAGTGTAAGCCAGGGAAGATATTTAATAACGGAGACTTAGAGTCAAGGAATTAAGTCTGGGACAAGAGTGAGGTCCTTTGATAGATTGTTCCTTGGGTCGGCAATGGTATGGCCCGGGCCAGTTTGGTCACCTAACTGGTAATACCTGTGTCTAAGTTGAGGAAGTCATGTGACATAGTGGAAGTGAAAGTGTTAAAGCTGTGGACAGGAAATTCTAAGGAACTGGATTCAGATAGAGTCAGGTTGGAGCCTACAACCAAACCTATAGTTAAAACCCCACAGAAACAAAAATAAGTTAGGTTGTTAACTACCCTGCAGTACAGGAGTACAGATTAACATAGGCAATTAACTAGTCTGCAGTACAGTAGTACTCTAGGGTGTTAAGTTAGATCATTAACTACTATGGAGTACAGGAGTACCCAGAGTGCTAAGTTAGGTCATTAACAACTATGCAGTACAAGAGTACTCTAGGTAATCACATCAAGCCATTAACTACTATGCAGTTCAGAAGTACAACAGAGTGCTAAATTAGGTTTAACTACTACGCAGTACACGAGTACTCATATACCAAGTTAGATAATTAACTACTCTGTAGTATAGGAGTACTCTAGGGTGTTAAGATATGTTGTTATCTACTATACTTCATAGGAATACTATAAGATGTTAAGTTAGGCAATTAACTACTGTGAAATATAGGAGTACTCTAGGATGCTAAGTTAGGTCATTAATTGCTGCGCAGTACAGGAGTGCTCTTGTATATTAAGTTAAGTAATTACTGTGCAATACAGGAATACTCTAGGGCACCTTTTTATGAGCAATACAAGGAAGGTGTTCTCACAGGAGGAGTTAAGGCAAGAAGTCTGTAGAGTAAAAGGGGCATCCACTATGGCTGAACTTTAACTTGAGTGAAGAATGAGGTCAGAAGCAGTTGGAAAAAGGAGACCTACTGTGAAGAATCTGCTGTGAGTCACTTGGACAGATAAGTGACACCAAGCTAAAGTTATCTGAGAATTCATGGGAATACCACTGGAAGAAAACTGACAAGTACAAGGCTTAACTGCTTTATGTGTGAAACTTTAAACCAGGTGGTATAACTTTCAATGTTAATTAGGTTATCTTAAAGGACATCATGGATTGCATTGAAATCATTTTATTTTTCAAGTCCGCAATAAAGGAATATATTGTGACTTAAAAGCAGACTGGTTATGTCTGAAGCATGAAAAAATGTTGAATAATATCATTAAAATAGATTATTTGAGCTCATGACTCAATACAGTACAATGTTTACAGTTGATGAATGCAGAACTGAAAATTTGTTGGTTTCCTTTCATTGGAAGGATATAATGATAGAAATAATAATGAAGGAGGGAAGGGATCCTAAACTGCTGCCCCATACAGAACATCTGTTCAGAACCATGATGTTAGTTTGTTCTAGGTGGTTCTGACTACAAGGTTGATCCACCTGGGTCAGCAGGCATTTGTATCGGGTACCAAACAGTTGAAAACATTATTAAAACTTCACTTTTGATTGAGTATTCATTGATACTAAGTCTCAGATGATATGAAGTTAGGGTATGGAGAAAATATTTAACTGTGCCATTGTTTTACTTTGAAACACTTCAGTTTTCTTCCTGCTATTAAAGAACATTTCTAGTTCATTATCTGAGAGACTAAAGGTCATAGGCAGATTATCAGAGGGGTTATGGATATTTAAAGCCATACATTATAGGTATATCATATCCCTGTCATTGTTTATATTATATATGGGGTGTTTGGCAGCATATTTAAAGTCACATCTACTTGCAAAAGGTTGTATGATGGGCAGAGTGCTCATTATCTCTATTCACAGATAATGTCCTGATCTACCAGTCTGATCCCACAGTGGGGTTTGTTTTCTGATGGATCTGATATCTCATTTTTAACAAAACTTTTTAGTCAGGTGTCTAAGATAAAGTATTTTCCACTGCTCTTCTACCCTACAAATACCTCTTAATTTACCTACAGGAAGCATTGTTCTCAGTCTGTCTCCCCTCTTCATTGATTGTCAATTCCTTATCATATTTGTTTTCATTAATACTACCCTTCAGACTTACTCAGCATTGTTAATATGCCTAAATAGACTTAGTGGGAACATAACTGATTATATAATTGCATGTACATTTTTACCATGCTATGTATTGTTGTGCATTTCATTTTATTTATTTTTCTGATCCTAACTTCCTTCCTGCATGTATTCCTAAGCTGATCTGTCTGACTTACATTAATGCCTATTTCTTTCATGTCATAACTTTCCAGATGTCCATCCAGCATTTTAATTTTTTAAGTTCTTATTTACATTTTAAATGATAGTGCAGTGCAAACTCACATAGCTGGTATATCATTAGAAATACAAATGCAATATATATATATATATATATATATATATATATATATATATATATATATATATATATATATATATCAACATATAATTAATTAATTTAAATAAATTAACTGAATTAGAACTACAAATATTACATACCAGAAAGTCACTTAGATAAGGAAATAAGCTAAGCTACATCTGTTTACTGAAATGTTACATTACCTATCTCAGATATCTCTGTTAAATCTTTAAACTGTTTTTCCAAGTCCATTTTTCATAGCTCTAGTCCAAGAATCCATAATTTTATTTGCATGGTTTTAGCTACCTTTCTATACAATAGTAACTTTGATGTTGCATTAATGCTGCTTGCAATTACAAGTTTGCACTCATGAAGATCAATAGTCCTATTCATAAAAGCCAATATCTTTAAATTTTAGAAAGCCAATATCCTTCAGCTTTACTTTGAAGTTTCTTTATTATATATATAGTTCTGGATTACATTAAAAAAAATCACAATCAGTGCATTCTGTCATAAAATTAAAATAAAAAGGATTTTAAACATGAAAATAAAAATCACACACAAATAATGTTTTATCAAAATAGTGAGAATTTATGTCATCAGGAATTGAATGTTACCAAAAATATTCATAAGTATAATTTTTCAATATATTCTGGCAAAACTGTAAGTCAGAAGTAGTGGCACTGTTTATGCATTGTAAAAAGGTAATTTTTGCTTAATTAATATAAAATATTCTTTGCCTTTTGTGGCAGTAAAAAAATATGAAAATGACAACTGCTAAATGTAATAGTCTGATGAAATTGCTATAGGATGTTATTGTGTCTTTCGACTTTTCCTGGTTAGGGGTCGCCACAGCGAAACTCCAGTCCGCTAATGAGTGGCAGTAGATTTTTACGTGCCGAGTTGCCAGTCCTGACGCACAAACTTCAACGAAGGTACGCCCATTCACGCATATCTCCACACAGAAGATGCTCGAACAGGACAACGTCTTACTGTGAGGCGACAACACTACCGCAGCGCCACCACCGCAGTCTGAAATTGCTATAGGATATGTGTCAGTAAATTTCTAAAAGTATTAAATTACCAAAGGAATTAACTTGCATACACTAAATGCAAATCGAGTGCATATGATCATTAATTGGAAATATTTGCTACACATGTATTCAGAATAGTCATTTTTTGAATTGCTAGTATTATTTTGAAGTCCGACCCAAACAGCAGTTTTACAGTTGCTATATAGCTGTAAGAATTAATATAAATAATTTCTGCAGGTACCTGAAAATAACAGCTGTTGGATTTATAGTTTGATTCCAATACATAGTTACATTGTTAAATAATGAATGCAATTTTGAAAATTGCCAGTGTTTCACATTAGCACTAACCAAATACATGACATTTACGGACTATATCAGCAATTTTGCATTGCATACAATGGTACTACTAATGTTTCTTACAAATTGCTCATTTGTCTCCCTCAGAGTATTCTTTTTTGCTATCTTGAAAACATTAAGTAACATGGTGTATTCTTCCTAAATAATGCAATGTCATTGCATTTGAATAATATCACCTACTCTTTTGGTCTGTGTACATGTTTGCCATCATATATATATATTGTTGAATACTTTATTTTCTTTGTTTTTTTTCCTACCTTCTTTTCTGCATTTATCCTAAATCTAATCTGCCTCAGTTATATTAATTCTGCCTTGTTCATGTACAAATATTTCAACTATCCTTTCAGAATTTTAATTTTAACCAGCTCTTATTTAATTTTAACTGATGATATCACAGTGCAAATGTAAATAATATTTATTCAGAATGCAAATACAAGTTTTACTATAGCAAAATATAATTGATTCATTTAAATGAAATGACTGAATTAAAACTACAAACAAAAATGCCACAAATGCAGTTTGACAAGGGATTAAGCTAAACTAACTAAAACTGTTTACTGAAATACTTCATTACCTGTCTCATATATCTATGTTAAATCTTTAAACTATTCTTCCATCAATTTCCTATTTCATCAATCTAAACCAGAAATCCTTAATCTTTCATGCAGGACTTAAACTACATTTTATAGTATTTAATTCTGAGATTGCATTAATGTTTTCTGCAGTTAAAAGTTTGCATTCTTGAGGATTAATATCCTTACTCATGAGGCTCCCTTACATTGTCCTTACATTTGGAACACTCATATCCTTCAGCATTACTTTAAAGTTCCTTTATTTAAACATGAGACAGTAAAATAATTATATAACTGTATAAATAGTTACAATATGTGCATTCTGTCATAGAATAAAAATAAAAATAGACTAAAAATGACAAAAAATGTAGGAATAAATGTTTTAGCAACATAGTAGAAAATGATTTTATTATGAAAAGTATACTACCAAAAATTATAAGCTTAATGTTTTTTCACTGTGTTTGAGAAATTTTTCAATATATTCTGGTAAAACTGTAGGTCAGAAGTAAGGACAATGTACATGCACTGATAAATGGTAATTTTACATGATAAATATAAAATCTTCTTCTTTACCTTTTATGATTGTAAAAAAAATATGCAAAACTGACACCTGCTAAATTTGTTAGTTTGAAGAAATGGCTATATGATACATATCAGTATGTTATCAAAAGCATCACATTTCTAAAAACATTAAATACAAATCAGGTTCATGATTTTTCTAATTAGCAGTATTTGTTACTCATATGTTCAGAATAGCCAGTTTCTGAACTGCTAAATTTAAATTAGCAGTTCAGACCCAAATGGTAAGTTTACTGTATTTATATAAAACTAAAACAAGAATAGCTGCTATCTCGTAAGTCCATAAATAATGTCCTTGCAGTTTATAAATAAATCCATTTGTTTCAACGTTTCATCATTCCAGTGAGTTCGTTGCAATATTGTTTTAGTTTCCGAAGAGCTGATTACTATAAGAATTTGTGCCATTGACGATACAGATTTCGCAACGTTTTGTTACTGTGTGGAATATAGGGAGAACAGTGAGCTTATTGCTCTGCTGTTACTTTATTTTATTTTTTACTGTATTTATATGTTAGATGAATTGGTTAAAAAAATGTTCTGCAAGTATCTGAAAATGACAACTGTGACATTTATGATCTGATTCCGGTATACAGTTACATTGTTAATTAATGGATAACATTCTCTGGGTCTATATTAATTCACTTCAGTGAACCTCCATTCATCGAACAAAAAACATCAAACATTCATTTCGACGAACATTTACTTCAACAAAGGATTTACACAGGGAAAGGAATTAGTTGACCAACATAAGAAATTTGTCCTTTTCCCCACTGTAGTGCGATCTTGGAGTCGGTATATATAATTGGGGGGTTGGGTGGTACAGTTCCCTACCTGGATGGGTTTAAAATACCCTGGTGTGTGTTACGGGGAAATGTTGGGCAAGAAGTTACTTTCCCCATGTAACACATTCAATGAAGTGAAAGTTTGCTGAAGTGAATGTTAGATGTTTTTTATTCAATGAACAGAGGTTTGCTGAAGTGAACTTTTGATGAAATAATATAGGCCCACTTCATTACAGGAACATGCTTATGTTGATGTATCATTTACCAAAATGCAAACTACCAAGAACCATATAAAAAAGGAGAATGTTATCATATTATGTATGGTTTAACTGTGAATGTAGCCATATATGTTTATTTTAAATTCTGAATGTTGGAATATATGGCAGAAAGTAATAAATATATTATTAAGTATTCTTTGAAAGACTGGGTGTGGAATTTCAAACACTATTTTATCTACCATGTTTTAGCTGCTCTCAAATCTTATAGTAATTTTTACTGTTTCTGCTCTTCTTTCAAGATAAAGTAATGTTCTGATGTTTTCATATTACACTTGGTATATGCAATAGGAAATACAACCATACCACTTTCCTCACATTGGGGATATTTAATGTATAGCACTTTGTACCAGTGTTTTGCAGTACTGATTTTAGGTGAGTTTTTCTCACTAGATTGTGTTATTTTGGAAGGTGTTATTCAATGTTCTGACTTAGGAGATTTGTAGTTCATTATGGTAAACCACCACGGGGTGTGTAATTTATATTTAGCCAACATGGGGAATGGTGCTTGGTTATGACAGCACAACCCAACAGACCAAACTATAGCTACTCCATTATAACCCTGCCATGAGGTATTGCTGCAGTGTCACTGTTTTAAAAAGAAACACTATAAATGCTACTGTATATTCCTCATTCAATTTTTTTCCATCTGTTTGCACTAATCTGAGACAGCAGGGATGTGTTTATGATGCATTATACATGTGTACATTTCTAAATATGGTGACACATTTGGATTATGTCATATGAATGCAGTCTGTGGTATTGGAATACACATCACTAATGAAAAAATGTAATGCCTGGTAATTCAGTGCACAAGATGGGTGCATGCTTCAAAACAGAAAGAATTCATAGGTAGGTTCATAGATAGGTACTAGGCTATTGGCCCTAGGGTCTATATAAGCCTAGCCAAAAAATTTACCCTGGCTTTCGCCACCCAAGAAAATTATTTTCCTGTGCCCCTGTCGAGCAGAGCCACAGAAGTGATCCCTGGGGTAAATTTCCCATTTCCCATCCAGTCGTCAAGATTTTTCTTGAATAGTGCTAATGGGGAGCTCTGTTTGACTTTGTGGTTGTTGTTCTTCTTTCAGCTTTTCCCGGTTAGGGGTCGCCACAGCGGAACTCCAGTCCGCTAATGATTGGGCAATAGATTTTTACGGATGCCAAGGTGCCAGCCCGATGCCCAACCTTCAACGAAGGCACGCCCATTCATGCATGTCTTTCGAACACCACCCAGTCACGTGGAGGACATGCAAACTCCACACAGAAAGCACTCCAGCCAAGAATCGAACGGGAGAGCCTCTTGCTGTGAGGCGACAATGCTACCGCTGCACCACCGCAGCTATCAACTCATTTTAACATGAACATAAAATGTTTTAGATTTATTTTACCAGCTGCATAGTCTTTCATCAATGAGTGTTTTCATTGACAGGAGAGCACAGTTGATTCAGCTTTTCAAAAACTACCAGCTTTTTAAGGTACAGACTGTGGTACAGTGGAACAGTGGGGGGTCAAGGAATCCCCACTGTACTAAATTATCAGAGTTTTTACATACATATATGTATTTATGTATAGATGTGTGTATGTGTGTGTGTGTGTGTGTGTGTGTGTGTGTGTGTGTGTGTGTGTGTGTGTGTGTGCATATATATATATATATATATATATATACACACACACACACACACACACACACACACACACACACACACACACACACACACACACACACACACACACACACACACACACACACACACACACACACACACAGTGGATATAAAAAGTGTACACACCCCTGTTAAAATGCTAGGTTTTTGTGATATAAAAAAATAAATCATTTCAAAACTTTCCCACCTTTAATGTGACCTATAACCTGTACAATTCAATTGAAAAACAAACAAATCTGTTAGGTAAAAAAAATATAAAAAATAAAAAACGTACAATAAACTGGTTGCATAAGTGTGCACACCTCTAAACTAATACTTTGTTGAAGTACCTTTTGATTTAATTAAAGCATTTAGTCTTCTTGGGTAGGAGTCTATCAGCATGGCACATCTTGACTTGACAGCATTTTCCCACTCTTCCTTGTAAAAGCACTCCAAATCTGTCAGATTGTGAAGGCATCTCTTATGCACAACCCTTTTCAGGTCACCCCACAGATTTTCTATTCGATTTAAGTCTGGGCTCTGGATGGGCCATTCCAAAACTTTAATTTTCTTCTGGTGAAGACATTCTTTTGTTGATTTGGATGTATGCTTGGGGTCATTGTCGTGTTGAAAGGTGAAATTCATCTTCAGCTTTCTAGCAGATGCCTGAAGTTTATGGGCCAAAAGTGACTGGTACTTGGAAGTGTACATAATTCTCTCCACCTTGACTGAAGCCCCAGTTCCAGCTAAAGAAAAGCAACCCCAAAACATGATACTGCCACCACCATGCTTCACAGTGGAGATGGTGTTCTTTTGGTGATGCAAAGTGTTGTTTTTGCGCCAAACGTACCTTTTGGAATTGTGGCCAGAAAGTTCAACCTTGGTCATCAGACCATAACACATTTTCCCACATGCTTTTGGGACACTTGATATATTGCTTTGCAAATTTTAGCCTGGCCTGGATGTTTTTCTGTGTAAGAAAAGGATTCCATCTTGCAACCCTACCCCTCAGGTCAGACATATGGAGAATATGGGAGATTGTTGTCACATGTAGTACACAACCAGTACTTGCCAGAAATTCCTGCAGCTCCTTCAGTGTTGCTGTAGTCTCTTGACAGCCTCCCTGACCAGTTTTCGTCTTGTCTTTTCATCAATTTTGGAGGGACGTCAAGTTCTTTGCAACATCACTGTTGTTCCATATTTTCTCCATTTTTTGATGACTGTCTTCACTGTGTTCCATGGTATAGTCAATGCTGTGGAAAATGTTTGCATCACTTTTGCTAACTAAGGATCTCATGACTCTCTGTCTATGCCTTTCAATATTAAGCACAAGTTCCAAATTCCAAATTCTGTAACAGAACTTTCTACACTGGCTATGCTGGCACTTTCATGTTGACAGAAAATAAACCATCAGAAGCAGATTAAAACTGTCAGGAAACCATTTTGAAATGAAATAGAATGTTAACTAACCATTTTCCCTTTTCTTACACTTCCTTCACAATATTAATTCTGTTGTCATACTGCAGTTGCGAAAACTGAAAAAAAACTCTGAAACAAGACTGCATGCTTACACAATCCAAGCAATTGCAGTAAAAGGAAACACAGTACAGAAAAGCTGATTAAAAGCCACTCAGATGACCATGATTCTTTGAAGTGCAGGTATGCCAATATGAAAGGCTCTGAATAAAATTCTGTTAAGAAGGCAATTTCCCATGTTTTGTTTTATATAAAGACTAGAGTTATATTTTCATAGCAAGAACCAACAATCAATTCAAACAACCTCACAAACATCGCCACTGCAGTCTGCATTCATCCTTACTCAATAAAAACAACCAAAACCATACCCAGAGCTCTTTCCAACCCCTAACATCCCTATACTCCCTATTCCTCCAATCAGTCTATACCTCCAGCATTAAAAAAACTTCTGCTCAAACTAAAATCCACCTTTCTAACACCTGACAACCTACCAGGTGAATATCTAAAACTTGCAGTTGAGGTCATTCCGTACCCTGTGTCTGTATTGTTCAACCACTCAGTCATCCATAAAGATGGTCAGTCAACCGAGCTCACTAATTATAGGCCCACTGCCATTCTCTCCCCTCTATCCAAAATACTTGAAAAATGCATCCATTCCCAATTACTTCACTATATCACCCACAAAACACTTCTCTCCTTCAAAGCATGTTTTCCACCCCCACCATAGCAACTCTATGGCTCTCCCTAGCTTTATTAATACAATGAACACAACCAGAGATGAAAGCAACTTAGTATCAGCCCTCTTTCTTGATCTCTCTAAAGCTTTGACACTGTCACTCACACTGTTCTCTTAAAAACTATCTAAGCTATCCCTTGATAATCCTTCCCTCTTCTAGTTTTCCAGTTACCTTGCTAATTGCCACCAGACAATAAAATGGCTGACTGATATTTCAGCATTTCTTCCCAAATCGGTTGGAGTTCCACAGGGATCCATATTTGGTCCTATCCTGTTTAGCATCTTTGGTAATGACTTTACCCTGACAAATAAGAATGCCACCCTAATGCAGTATGCAGATGATTCAGCCATCATCGGCTCAGCAAAAAACCTTGACTCAAGAATCTTTCTACTCAGTAGAAAACTGCCTGACCTCCAACCAGCTAGTCCACAACTCAAACAAATCAGAATTACTTCTATTCACTACAAAACACCTTGCAATAAAAAGTCATCCTTCTTTGTTATTTCCTCTAACAACACCAAAATACAACTTGCCACCCATACCAAATTACTAGGAGTTCATAGAGATGAACCCCTAAAAGTCGATCCTTACATAGGTCATGTAGTTAAAAAAAAAATCACCAAAACGTGGCACTCTCTATGGAGCCAAACCTTATCTATGTAATACATCTAGGTTTCATATCACCACAATCTTCCACCTACTTTCCCTCAACTATGCTGAACCAGTAGCCAACAAACTTATATAAACAAGCTCAAGCAGTGCTACAATGTTGCAAAATTTATAGCCAACATTCCCCATAGATCACACCACTGTCTAGCACTCAGACACCTCCAGTGGCTCGGACTACCCCATCAACCCATGTTCTCTCAAGTCCTTAGTGTCCATAAGCTACTAATATAAACCAAATGACTGCCCATCCCTACCAAAACTGATACAATCTTACCACCAAACTAGGTTCTGCACTTTTCTAACAAAAACCATGCTATTTATATCTAAATCTAACAGCTTGGCTGGCTGCTCCCTATACTCCCACATAAAATCCAAAACCTGGAACTCCATCCCTCCAACAGTTACACAAAACTCATCACTAAAGTCTTTCAAGCTTCAATTAAAACAAACCTACTCAACTTATGGCACTACAAATGCTCTCCACCTGATTAAACCATTCTTCTCAACTATAACATTATAACTGCTTTCCTTGCAGAACTCTTTATCCCTTCTAAAACAGAGTAACTGCATAAAACTACAACCTACAATTTATCTGAATACTTTATCAATAATGTAAAAAATAACTACTATTATAAGACTATGCCTGTTTGTATATAGTTCCACTACTGATTCCTTGCTGTCCGTTTTTATGTATATAATGTATAAAACTGTCAATGTTCAATTGTATTGTATTATATTGCACTGGAGCTTTTCTCCCTGGGCCTCAACTGAAAATGGGTCCTGAGCCTAGCTGGATTTTCCCAGTAAAGAAAAGCAATAAATAAACAAATACCTATTCAAAACAAAATATCACCTATATTTCTAAGAATCCACTTGCAGTGCAGGCTTCCTGCATCTGTTACTGTCTCATAGAACAGACAGGATTATCTTGTACCTTTTCAGAAGGGTCATTTATTTATTTATGTAATTGTATTGTACTATAAAGCTATTCATTTTAAGTATGAAGAGCTCTGCTTACAGGGGACAGTTTAAACATTTGCCTTTATGACTAATGTTTATGAAGTTAGATAATGATGTGGTTTGTGTATGTAAGGAAAGTGGCATGTTTAAACAAAATTTATACTTCCTGTGTAAAATATTCAACACAGAGGGCCCATAATAAATCCAGTTAAAAAATCACTCCTATTTCATACTTAAATGCTGACTACTTGATAGTGTTTCCTTACTATGTGGTGATATAAAACAAATGTACTACCTCACACAGCCAGAGGCCATTCACAACTCCAAGTTTGTTGGTATCCTTAATGATCCCTAGAGAAATAAATAAAAGGAATGTCAGAGGCAGCAACATTTTTTTTTATTTTCTTTTCGGTAATCCTTCCAACTGTAACCAGGAAATAAACTACAGTTTCCTTTCAGTACAGTGTTCTCCATTTACTGCAACATAATAAATGGGCAAGCTGCATGGATTTGGAATATACCATTATTCTCCATGTGGAATTAATTAGGACAATAACTTATAAGTATCAGTAAAGCCCTGGATGCCTTTTGACACATGATGGTAAGTGGAGTATTCTGTACCAGAACACTGAGGTTACTTGTTCCATTAACTTACAAGCTTTGAAGAAATTAATTCAGTTCTTAGGGAGATTAACTGGTGAATTCGTATTTCACTGCTGCATTTTGGGAGCAGGATAATACATTATAATGCTATAAGACAAATTAAATTGTGTGATGACATAGTTAGGAGTTAACCGCAATCAGGGCTTGCCTTAACAAGGTTAATAAAGTTAGGTGCCCTACCCTAGTAGTAAATTTAAGGCAGGGCTCTATCAAGTGAAATGAGAAATGTCTGCAGCCTCCCCAAAAAAAAAAAAAAAAAACAGACAGTTATTTACCTTAATAATATGAGATTGATTTTTTTCAGCAAAAATTATATTCCATTTTTCTAGGAAAAGTACAAGAAAATCCAAAACTTTGGAAAAACAAAACATTTTGATGGACCATGACATTTTACTCAACACTCCATCACTATAATGTGTATTTCTTCTTATATTTACTACTTGTAATACTACCAGTTTATTTTAGCAAGTGTCCCATGTTTAGAATTTATTTTAATTTTTACACACACACACACACACACACACACACACACATACACGCACACACACAGACAAACTATAGTAGAACATTGCAATGATAAAAAAATTACACTTAAAAATCATAGGTATGTTTGTTCTTCTTTTGGCTTTTCCCAGTTAGGGGTTGCCACAGCGGAACTCTGGTCTGCTAATGATAGGCAGTAGATTTTTATGGTGCCAAGGTGCCAGCTCGATGCCCAACCTTCAACGAAGGCACACCCATTCACGCATGTCTTTCAAATGTCACTCAACTGCGGGGAGGACATGCAGACTCCACACAGAAGGCCCTCCAGCCAAGAATCAAACAGGAGAACCTCTTGCTGTGAGGCGACAACTCTAGCGCTGCACCACCGTGGCTTACTTAAAAATCATATGTATATCTTCCAGATTTTATATCATGAGAATTTTTTTTTTTTTATCTGTGATCTCTTTAATACATGGAACATTCCAAACATGTTGTCTTCCAACATTACTGTTATGCCATTTTAAGGAGAGTTTTGCTCTATTTCTGTTGCATCTAAACCTAGTCTCTGCTAAAAGAATGAAAATAAGTATCATTTTGTGATTTTGCTAATTATTTTTTACTGTATTTCATAACAATCCTGTATTATTTGTTATTTCTCGCACTTTAATAGAGTTTCAAAGCTGAACTGTTTCCACTGCTGCTGTAGTACTTAATTAAATTGTGTCTGATATGTTTACAGAACTGCAATATCTAGATTGTGTGTTTGAGCTCTAAAACCAGCATTTTTATATTAACAGGGAGTTTCCTGACTCCAGTCTTGTGGCAGAAGTGTGCTATAGCAAACCTATCTGAGTTGGGGGCTGCTGGCTGAAAGCTTATTGTGTGTTTTCCTGATGGGTCTGTAGGCCTTGCTGTTGTAAAACTTGTTTTTTTTTCCTGATTCTATATAAGCCCAGTGTTTACACTAAGCTGCTCTCTGCACAATGGCAGTTAGCAGTCCTCTGTATAGATGCAAAGGCTTTCAATTTAAAATTTCCCTTAAAATAACTACTGTATCTCTGCAACCTTCCCCAGTCTAGAACCATCTGAGTTTGCACACAGAGCAGCATCACCTTGTTGGATATCTGCAGCTCACACTGAGTACCCATTCTTTGTCCATGCGCAATCATCCCAGTCCAGTTAAATCTACCCATTCTTCTCCCTGGTTAAACCCATAGTAAAAAAAAAACTGAAAACATAGACAGGCATTTTCCTGCTATGTAGCAATTGCCTCATGTATACTGACAACCACTTAATCCTGAAACAAAGTATGTGAAAGGTGTAGTTACACTTTGAAAATTGAGACATGACTCTTACATACTAACAAATCAAAAGACAAACAAGTTGTCAGTACATGCACATCATTTCCCTCACTAAATAAGGACTTGATACATAAACCCAAATATGCGGAAGTACTCACAAGTAACTTACAAAATGTCAGAGGCCTCCTAGATGGTGCATCAGAAATCACTTGCAAACAAAACAAAGTCAACACCAACCACTACACATAAATATGCACATCACAGTGTGTAGGTAAACCAGGCAGGATACAAAACGCAAAGCAATAATAAAATAATCACACTTTTAGAAGCTGATTGTTTTCCAGGTTTAAATACAGCAGTAAGCATTAAACCTATTTTAAAAAGAAGACAGTTAACTTTGAAATAACATCTTGTGTGGATGGGTCTTAGTTAAATGTTTTACTTATTTTATGGCTTTACTGATTTTCAGTAACATTTTATTTGTATATGTGTCTTTAAACTGAAGGGCTTAATACAACTGTGTTATGTGATTAGTTTTATTGTTTGAACTTATTATTTAAATGGAAGCATTTGATTTCTTTTTTACACACTGATGAAGTGCTGATTCCGAAAGCTTTGTGATTTTTTTTCCTGTTTGGAATAAACTCTGCATTTTACCTCAACATTTCCAGGCTTTGGATATTTTTACTATTCAGACTATCATTGGCCCAGGAATCTACCAACCCACAAGTCTGACTAGCCTCATATTCAACTTAATTCAAGGCTATAAAAAGTATAATCTTAGACCTGATTAACAACAACATAGGAAATCTCCAGACTCTAGACCCAACCCAGATTATTTTTATCAAGGGCAGATCCTGCCTGTTCAGTCTGGTGGACATCTTTGAGATCTTCACCAAGGCCATGGATGAGGTAAGACAGTGCAAACCACCTACCTTGACCTGGCCAAGGGATTTGACACAATACCCCACTTAGGTAGTATACATAAATTGACAAAATTGGGCATAAACCTTTACTTCATGAGATGGATATCCAAATGGCTCATGGCTAGGACACATGTTATTAGAGTGGAGGAATACACTTCCAGCAAGAGGCCAGTCACCAGTGGAATACCACAGGGCTCAGTGCTGAGCCCCTCCTGCTTGGGGTAAACTTCTCAGATGTCATGGCAAATGTAGATGGCATTTGGCTGACCAAGGTTGTTGGTGACTGCAAGTCGGGGGGGGGCAATCATTGACTCCCCAAATGATGCTGATGTCCTACAGAAAGGATTGACACAGACTAATGATTGGTGTCAGAGACATAGCCTCAAACTAAATGCAAAGAAATGCATAATAATACCCTTTTGGAAATCAAATACTCCTGCAAATAACAACATTGATAGCACCATCCTAAGAAAGGACCCAGTGGTGACAGATCTGGGTACTCAGATAGATAGTAATCTAAACTTTGACCACCATGTGTTCATGGTGGTGAGGAAATCCTTCTGTGTGACTCCACTTATAAGTGAGGGCATGGAATCTAGATCTAGGGATGTCAGAATAACAATGTACTCAGCATTCATCAGACCAATAATTGAGTAAAATGCACTCTTTTGGCATATACCTTGCCAGGCACCTGCAACAGCTGAAGTATCCTCAAATGTTTCCCACCACAAAAAATACAGGGTATAACCAACATGTTATATGTAGACTAATTAAAAGCCCTATCACTATACTCAGTTTCCTACCAATTACTGAGGTGTGATCTATGCCTGACCTACAAGGCAGTGTGTCTGGCCCAGCCCTGATGAAAATGTTGCAGTAGGGTTACCCACTCCAAGGGCCAGAACCTGATCTTGGAGAAGAATAGATCATCTTGGAGAGACAGATATGTGTCCCAGAGATTGCCCCTCCTTTGAAATAGGCTTCCTATTCACACAAAGCAGAGACCTTCCCTGGCTATCTTCAAGTGCAATCCTGCAACTGTTCAGCAAAGAGCAGTGCAAGCACCAGACATGACTTCCAGTAACCTAGAGGAAAGTATATGGCAACTGCACACTGACCTGACTAAATTAAATGAAACACTGATGGAGTATATTAACTCAAACAATAAAAGGTTGGAAAAAAATAAAAGAAGCTTTAGCTGAAAAAAAAACAAAAGAAGCTTTAAACAGATATTTAGATAAGGTGATAACATTTCAAAACTCAGAGTTTGAAATGAAGAAAATGCTGGTTGTATATGAAACTGCACAAGAAGAGACGTTTCCAAAAATAACAGAATTAGAGGGCACAGCATGTAGGAAAAACTTGAGATTTTCTGCTGTACCTGAGAAGCTGGAAGGAACAGACTATATTAATTTTAGGAAAGCACAAATAACCAACTGGACTGGTATTCCACAACAGGAATCGCTAACTGAAAGGGAACATCATGTGTATGCTCCACACCTGGCTATCAGAAAACAACCAATACCTTTAATAGTAAAGATACAATCTTACCAGCAGAAGGAGTTGACTCTGACCAAATTGTGGCAGAAGGACAAAGTACTAAAAGTGGGAGACAGCAGATTGTTTGTGGAGAATGACTACTCCAACAAAAAGTGAGCTGTGAAACATAAGGAGATTCTGCTTCTTGTTCTTCTTTTAATAAATGACAATGAAAATTTTTTCAGTGTTTCAATGGAAAATGTTTGACCAGAAGAATCAAGAGTATGTTGGAAATGAAGCAGAGATGCGGTTTGGGAGATGGAGATGAACAGAAATAGAACAACAAAATCTGGAAGTATTTGACTTTCTTGGACTTTGCTAAACTTGTAGTGGACTCTAAAGCATATGGCCAACTTCATATCATTAATGTTCAGAAAAATATTCAGTATAGGGGAAGAGGAGGAAAATGAGGGAGAAGGTTAACTGTAAGTAAAACAATTATTTTCATAGTAGTACTATTTTGATGTTGAATGATTTTCTGTGCATGCTATAAAGTATTTTTTTCAGTTATTTTTAAGTGTAGTGGTGATACTAATGTACATAAGTGCTGCTTTCTTTTCTTTTTTTTTCTTTCTTTCTCCCTTCTCTATTTCTCCTTGTTCAGTTTTAAGAAATATAGGCACTGCAATTAAAAAATTCTGGTTGAAAGAGCATGACAATAGAAAAACAAATGCGCTTTTTCTAATTTTTGCATAAGGGAATGACTGGGTTAAGGCATTAGCTTAATCTAATAATGAGATTAAAGAAAAAAAGCAAGTAAATGAAAAAGAATACAGAATATTTTAAGGCTTTTTTCTAGTAGGCAAAGGTATGCTTGTCAGTTTTATGTCTGGTTTTCATGTCTTTAGCAGACAACCTGATAAAGAGCAATGGCTTGGAGAAAATGTTTTCTGAAAGCATTCAAGTGTTTTCCCAACTGAGAGAGCTATAAAGATAAGACAAAGCCAGACAACACTTAATAGAATAACAGGTTGTAACATGCATCTTAGCATGGATAAGCTTTCTATTAGGTTATCTCAAATGTATGTGTGTGTGTGTGTGTGTGTGTGTGTGTGTGTGTGTGTGTGTGTGTGTGTGTGTCAGTTTGGAACTTTTGTCCCTATTAGGAGGAACAAAAGTTGAAATGTACATAGTTTTGTGTGTTATTATTAAGTTAATAGGCTTTAGGGGGGTATTTGGGTATGTGTTTGTATTTTTGTTTGAGGGTTTTCAGTAAAACAAAACGTTCTTTAAGATGTGGCATAGGCTGAAATGGAGATGACAAGAAACAACTGTATAAAGAATTAATCTGCCAAACAGTACACACATGTAATACAAAAGCTGGAACTAGACACTTAATAAAAAGTTGTTATACATAAAAGGTGGGAATAATAATTTTTCAAGAATATGATCCTTTCTATAATATCTTTAAATGTTTATGACTTCACAAATACATGCAAAAAAGAAAGAGTAGTGAACTATATTAAAAATTGTAGAGTGCAAATAGCTATACTACAAGTGACACACTTGGAAAGAACTGAACATGTGAATTTCATAAAGAAAGGTTTTCAGGACGGTCATTCAGCAGAATACCTGGAGCAAAGGAAGAGAGGAGTACTTATATTCTTTGCAAGAAGATGATAAAAAGACAATAATTGTAGACTTGTAGCACTAAGAGGCTTCTGGCAAGGGAGGGGGATTTTGAAAACTACTGTAGTGGAGCTTGATAGGTTCATGGGTGTTTATTAGGCTAATGACCACAAGGGGCTTTTTAAGCCAAGGCTTGCATCCTGAATCTCTGACAAGTTGTGATATCCTTGGTACGTATAAGCTGGGCCTGAGAGATGAACCATTTACAGGTTACCTGTGTCCATTGGAGACACAGATGCCAAACCAGGGATGAATTTCCAGTTTCCCATCCAGTTGTCTAAAATGCACCTGAATTGGGTTAAGGAGGAACTCTGCTTCAAATGGATGGGGAGCCTGTTCCATAGATGGGGTAGTCTCTGAGATACAAATCTATCTCTCCAGCAGGTCCTATTTATATCACAGGCAAGGTTTAAGTCTTTAGAATGGGTAATTCTGGCACTGTTTGTTTTTTGGATATGCAGGAGGTCCATCAGAGTGGGGTCTGACAATGTCCTATATGCCAGGCATAGATCTCCCCTCAAGAGCCTGTAGGAGACGGAATACATGGATAGGGCTTGAGGCGGTCTGTATAGGACATATTACTTATGCCCTATATTCTTTTAGTAAGGAACCTCTTTGGACATTCCAGTTGTCAGATATGCCTGATTAGGTACATACCAAAGGGGGCTTTGTACTCAATGATAGATCTGATGAATGCTGAATACAATGAAATAATGACTTTCTTGGACTTAAATACCATATCTTTGTTTATAAGTTGTGCAACATAGAATGATTTCCTCACCACTGTAGATATGAGGTGATCAAAGGCTAGATTACTATCTATGTGTGTCAAGTCCCTGACTATTGGGTCAACTCTAAAGGGTGTGTTGTCAATATGATAATTACCAGGGATGGATGACTTCCCAAAGGATACTATTATGCATTTCTTGGCATTTAATTTTAGTCCATGGCTCTGACACCAGAGCCATGGAGTAAAACTAAATGCCATGAAATGCATAATAGTAACAGTTGTTTGTCTGTGTCAGTCTCTCCCGGAGAACATTTATGTCAGTGTGAGATTCAATGACAGCTCCTGATTTGCAATCATCTGCAAATTTAGTCAGCCAGAGACCACTGACATTGGCCTTGACTTCTGAGAAGTAAATGCCAAAACAGAGCGGTCCAAGGACTAATCCCTAAGGAACTCCACTTGTGACTGGCCTCTTTGTAGAGGTGGACTCCCCAATTTTAACTTGCTGGGTCCTGTCTGTGAGCTAGTTGGCTATCCACCGGGTGACATATGGGTTTGTACCTAACCTCTTGAGTTTGTCAACAATGCCTGAGTGGGGTGTTGAGTCAAATGCCTTGGTCAGGTCAAGGTAGGCAGTTTGAACAATTTTGCCCTCATCCATTGCTTTGGTAACCTACTCAAAGAAGTCCAACAGGTTGAGTAGGCATGATCTGCCCTTAACGAAACCAAACTGGGCTGGGTTCAGTGTCTGGAGGTTTCCTATATCTCTGTTCATCATCTCCATGATAATTCTTTCCATGGCTTTACATACAAGAGTAGTGAGACTTATGGGTCTGTAGTTTCCAGGGTCTGTAGATGGCCCACCTTTGTGCAGAGGGATGACTGTTGCCTTTCTCCATTCATGAGACATGAAGCCTGTTTGGAGGCTACAGTTAAATAGTAATTCCAGAGGCCCTGATATATCATGTTTCATGCTATTTAGAAGGCATCATGAGATATTATCTGGGCCCATTGATGCAGTGTTCTTGGTCTTAGAGAGAGCATTAAGGACCTGTTCCCTAGTGATAGTAGGGGGAGTTATATTTGATGATATTTCCTGAGGCAAAGTTGAGGGGGAGAGAGGAGTAATGTTGGAGCTGAATTTATCCGCCAGGAGGTTTGCTATATCTTCTGGTTCAGTATAGGTTGTTCCATTTACAATGAGCTCTGCACACAATTGTGTATTGCATTTGAGGTTATGGACATAACAAAAGAATGCTTTGTGGTTGTCCTTGTCCTGGGAGGCCAAACCTACCTCAAATTTGGCTTTAGTAGACTTTATTTGACCTCTGAGTTGTTTGTTTAGTTTGATGAGAGTGCTTTTATCCTGCTGGGTGCTGCACCTCCTACTTTTTGACATGATTTTCTTCCTCCTGTTGTATAGCCGATTGAGTTTGTGATTCCACCAGTGTGGCATGTTTTTGGAGTTAGTTCTGTACTTCTTTCTTGGTGGTCACAAATGTAAAGCATCTGTTTCATTTGTGATCACTTTATTTTAATGTTTTTTTACATGAATGTGAGCGCCAAGGAACTTGTTCAGTATATTAACTGTTGATGTATGTTCATCAGTGAGTTAATGATATCCCTTTCTTACTTTGTTTCTGCTTGCATTATTTGATAATATTAGTAGTTGTAGTATTTTTTAAACAAGATGCTTCTTGTCTAATTACACCTTTCTTGCTGGTGTTGTTTACTTTTCTGTCTCCTTAGCTGATAAGTGGCTTCAGATGGCTAAAATCCATCAAGTAGGGATTAGGAGGTCCTTTGCTGCTGTATAACCCAAATGGGGGGCCAGGTAGAGTTTAAGGTTTGCTGCTCCAGGGAGAAATACCATTTTGACATAAATCTTTCCTGTCTTGTTGTAGTTTTTCAGGCATCATATTTTTATCTCCCTCACTGAATTATATAATATCAGATCAAAATGGAAGAAGACTGGTGTTATTTTGGACTTGCTCTTCATGATCAGTTTGGTATTTATCACAGATACCTACTGAGATAAAAATAGTGGTTCATATCTCACAGAAGCAGATCCTCCACATCATTAAGTTATTTATAGCCTAAAACAGGGTAATATTGAATGTGGTGTCTATTCATTATAGCTTCTCCCTTAAACTGAATCAAATGGATCCTGGTTCCATTAGCACATTAAGGCGTGTCCTTGCAACAGCAGTAACCTGCACATTTTTCTAGTTTTAATGTCCTCCTGCTAACCTGGGAGCTTTTATGCAGGAACTCATGGGTCTTGTCACTGAACCTGTGCTCTAATTCTCTCATTGGCTTGTCATTTGTGACTTTGATGTCTTTGTCAGTGATAGGGCCTATGAACTGGCGAAAGAGCTGCTTAGCTTGTTTAAAACATTTTAGCTTCACTCAATTTAGAAATGGACTTTATCAATTTAATAAATGTTTGTGATTTAACATTTATTTTTTGTAAAGCATTCAAAATTCCTTAGAAGCATGTTGCTAACAAATTGAAGTGTCTTAGTATGACATGCATATCGGGTACAGGCTGCCAGGAAACTATTTAATTTATTACTAAGTTATTTTGTGCAGAGACTATAATTTTGTTTAGCAGTTCTGTAATTTGTTTTGCAGGTAATAAATGGATTATATTACATACATTTGGATATTCTCCTTATTAGAGGAAAATACTATTTTTAATTCTGCGTGTATAATTAAAGGCATATTTTTTAATGTTGACATAAAAGTTTATCGTAAATATGTAAATGTAAGAGACACTGAAGACTAGTTACACGGGCAGAGAAAGAATATTAGTGAGGCAGCTGTTGAAAATAAAACACTGATGATAATAAGAAAGCTGCAGTTTAGGTAGGGTTCCTATTAGAAGACCGAAGACGCATTCTGTCGAATGCATCTTGGTCGAACTGTAAATTTCGAAAACGCATAATGACGAAGCGGCATATAAGCGACTTCTTTCCCTGGGAAAGAAGTCGCTTGGCTGCTTCCATCACTTTGCCTTTTTTGGCACTGTAGTGTGATCTCGAAGTTGGTATATTTAAGTAGGAGGTGTGGGGGGGGTGAAGCCCCCCACTTAAAATAGTGTTTAGTGTGGGAGTTTTTTTTGTTTTTTGTTTTTTTGGGGAACGATTTTTTTCCCATGGGGGAAAAACGCTGTTCTGGGCGTTCACTCTTTTAAGTTTTCGATATTTTGGGATCGATATAACAGTGTTTGATCTTTTGATTGTTTGCTGCAAGTGGCACAAACATATCTGATGATCACTCATACCAATGTAAAACTTGTCATGATAGCATTTCCATTTCCCATGTTTTTACAAAGATTTTTTTTATTTCGTCTTAGTAATATTTATCAAGATTTTTTTGTTTGTAATATTTCTATATGGACAATTCAAGAAACCCAACAATATGTACTAGAAAATCTGCTGTTCATTACAATTTGCTAGATGAATGTCCTTTTTTCTAATATTCCAGTGTTCAGTCCCCAATCACTGCAAACTCCAGTATAAATCAAAGTATGAGTGATACTGAATGCATTCCTAATTATAACAGAAAGCCTAAAAGGAGTCATAAAAACAGTGATAACTAAACATATATCAGAACCCCCCTGTAATCTCGCAAATCTTATATAATAATGAAACATATACTATTAACCAAGAAATATTGCACATATTTGAAAAAATATACAGAGAATTGTATGGACCCCATAATACCCCTTCAACAGAGAATTATAACACTTTCATTAAAGATCTCAAGTTTCCAAAGATTGAAGAGCAGCAGGTTAAGATCTTAGAAGCCCCATTTAAGTCAGAGGAAATTGCTGAAGCAATCAAAAGTTTAAAAAATAATAAAGCCCCAGGCCCGGATGGATTTGCATCAAATTTTTACAAAACCTTTGCACCTAAACTGATCCCTATTCTTTGTAAAATTTGTAACCAATTAGCAAATTTAGTTTCCAAGACTTGTATCTAAATAATTCCAAAACTATTTTTATACATAAACAAAATCTCTGACAAAACCAATCCATTAAATTAAAGACCAAGTTCTCTTATCAATGTAGCTATTAAAATTATTCCCCGATCTTAGCAAACAGAATTTAAAAAGTTCTACCCATAATTATATCTTCAGACCACTCTGGTTTCATGAAAGGGAGACAACCTGGGACAACTCCCTGACATTAGATGCAGCTATACAACTTCTAGGAAAAGATAAACTTCCCAGATATCTTTTGGCACTAGACACTACTAAAGCTTTTGACAAGGTCAATCTTGAATTTTTGTATTTGTCTTTACAGCAATTTAACATTCCAAATACATTCATAAATATAATTAAAATACTATACAACTCCTCATATACTACATTGGTCATAAATAAAATCTCTCTAAACCAAAACAAAGTTAGTCAACAGTGTAAGACAAGGGTGTCTCCTTTCACCATATCTCTTAACATGTTTAGTGAGACCTTATTTATCTATCTGTCACAAAAATACTTCAATCATATACCCAATATACTAAATAATAATCTTCTATTAACAGCTTTTGAAGATGATTTAAATATTTACTTCGAAGTACCTAACACTGATTTAGGAAAGATCTTAAAAACTCTTGACACATTCTCGAAAGCATCTAACTACAATATTAACCCCTCCAAATTTCTTATTTTTCAAATTAACCCACAAGGTCAAAGTCTCCTTCCTTTCCCAGACACTGAAATTAAAGTAAAAACTGCATTCCACTGTCTAGGTATAGGTTTCGAACACAATCAGAAAAACTCTTTTCATAACAACCTAAAACTTGGGTGAATATTGAACAAGACTTGGACAGATGGAAACTGATAAAACTCTCAGTCCTATCTAAGGTGGCAGTGAAAAAATGAATATCCTACCCAAAATATTATACCAACTTAATGCTACTACCTCTATTATTCCTATTAACTTATTTTAAAAAATTAATAAATCATTAAGAAATTTCATCTGGTTTCCAAAAAACCCAAGAATTGCTATAACAAAACTTATACTTCCAAAGGACAAGGGAGGTCTGGGTTTACCAGACTTCAAATTGTATTATGACATAATATATGCTAGTTAAATCATCCTAATCGCCGACCATGATCCAAAATCACCTATCCCTCTCTCCAAAATGGATCAGTCTATGGTATGCACATATCAAAACCTTAAACATAAATCCTAAATCCATACTTTTTATGGATAAACCCACTCTAAAAGACATAAAATTACATAGCCTTATTAAACATAAAAACAAAACATTCCAAAATCTTTTCTCTGACTTACAATTAAAATCAGCACTAGTCCTGCTACAACCAATCCACATGAACCCAAACCTGAAAATAGGCAATAATATGATTAACTTAGATCACTATCCACAAATTAAAAATCATACCATCTGGGATTTCCACAGATTAAAAGAGAAATCTTTAAAGGATATTAAAAACATCTTAATCTAAATATATAATAATCCTGAGACAAGTGGTTGAGCTGGTGTCTATTTTCAAAGATATCTCAGAGAGGTTAGAAGAAGAAATAATAACTACACAGTCCCTAACGAAATTCTTAAAACTTCAAAAAAATGCTACCGGTGTCATACAAGCTAAGTACTTCTATAAAATGCTAATCCTCTCTCACATATGCTCAATTTTGGAAGGACAAAAACCCTGACTGACATTCAAATCTCTCAGGCATTGAACACTACAAACAAATTCTCTTCATACATTAAACTGGTGTACACCTAATTAATGATTATTAATAATGCTTACTAGACGCCTGAGCATCTAAACAAATTCTTCCCAAGTAACTCCCCCTTTTGTCCCTTCTGTCCATTGCAGGTGGCTGACCTATTACATATCCTCTGGTATTGTAAATTTGCGCAAAATCTATGGGACTCATTAAGAGTCAAACCTGAGAAAATGGGGTATGGGAAATCTACCCATAGGGAATTTGTGATACTGCATATGAGTGCAGTTGATATGCTCAAATCAGATTTGAATATTCTGATCACCATTTTTGAATTAATCAAACTTTATATTACTCAAAACTGGTTAGATAGGACTAAATTTGATTGGAAAAATTTCACCACCATGGCTCATAAATATATTATATTATAAATAATAGAGAGAAATGGGTAAAATTTATCAAATTTTGGAACACTATCCTAGAGCATATATTCAATTAAGTAATAGCACGGATGCAATTATGAAATTATCCCTTCCTATTCTATTGGAAGTCCTTCCCTCCTGAAATTTAATCAAATGGAAGTTTCTAATATTTCTTGCTTGTGATACTCATAGCAACCTAAAGACTGAAGTGCAAGTCTGTCTCCAAAAAATCTTGTGGCACTATTTGTACAATTGTAAATAGTTATGTAAGATTTGTGTTAATGCCGATTCTTGTCTACCATTTGCTCCTTATCATATGGCTGTATTATATCAACTAATCTAACTACATTTTTTCTTTTGTTCGCTGCTGTGATTTTCTTGGTAAATAGAGCTCATATTTTGTTAAGATAAGAAGATATAGGCATACATTTGCTAATTGTCTATATAAAGTTATATCTGTCTATTGGAAAATGTCAATTTGTACTGTTGGCACATCAAATAATGGAAAATACAATAAAATAAATGTTTGGAAAAAAACAGTGATAACATTGAAAGCAACTCTCCAATAAGGGTTAAAAAAACTCAAGAGAAAAGCTTTAGGAGTATGTAAAATAAAGAAAACCAACGTAAAAACCAGAATGTGGTAATAACTAATTCAGCCAGCAGACTCCGAACACTGACACCAAGACTTTATTACTGTAAGCGCTTTCGGTAGAGACGAATCTCCCCACCTTCATCAGACAATAAGACACACTAGGAACACCCATTAAATGCATTGCAGTGTTCTAATTATTGCACTAATTGATTAATTGTTTAGTTGATTATGACGACAATTCCTCCATTGAATCAAGTAAAAAATTGATACATAAATATTGATACATAAATGTTAATATATAAATATTAAATGATGATGAAAGCTGATAATAGCTGATAATAGCATAAAAGCATATTAAATGTGCTAAAAATACATATGATTATAACTATAAATATAAACATAAACATGAATATATCACACAAAATATTGTTTGCTTAAAAAACACATAATTTGCTTGAAAAAACACAAACTGCAAAATACAAAGTGATACATATTTATCTTCTCTAAACACACAACTACCTGTGTATATATATCTGTATAGCCAGCATAATTGTGTGTAAATAAATTATCTTAAAATTAATTAAAACCAAGTGTACATGATACATGTACACTTGCAGTCTGAAACTCTGATGAGTGCCCATACTACCCCTGCCTGCAAATGCAGTAATGGGTGGTGACAAACCTGCTTGTAAACCACAATGTGAAGGGGAACTGACCAGATATATGAGCCCTGCCTCTGGGTAACCTGAGTGAATCTGAACAGCTGAGAGGTATGGCCACAGCATGATATGGCCATTCTGTTACATCAATAGATGTACAAGCAGGGGATCCTCAGCCACCACAGTACCAAGGTGCTGCAACATTTACACAGACCCATCAGCAAGTGTCTGCAGCTCCCCCTCCGTAATGGCATGAGTGTGCAAGAATATGTAGGCTGCAGACCGCAATACTGGACACAGCTTCATTCATCTTGTATTCCCCAGGAAATAACTGTGAGCAAATAAGTATATCTGTCAGTAGTTGATTACATGATACATCACAGTGTAAAACAGTACATATATCTGAATATCTCTGCTAATACCAAAACCATGTAACACAAGCACCACAGACACAATAGTTAGAGTATCCCACTATCTTTTGCCCATTGTGACTCCATATTGTCAACCTATCTACAGATATCCTGCAGAAACAGGTTGCTAGCTGTAGGTGTGGAATACAGAATCCTGCACTGGAGTACAACCTACCTGGAATGGATTTTCACACTCAGTACAGAAGGTCATACTGGGCATGCTCCCACACTTAGAGAAATGAAGCCCATGTCTGACAACAACAGTGGACTATACATATGTGTCAGTTGCAGATTTCTGTGCACATACACCGGATAGGAATACACACATATATCCAAGGACAACATACTATAATAGGTCAAATATACACAAACAGAGATGTGGGGAAGAGAGAGACAGACAGTGACAAAGAGCTTCCCATCATGAGGCTTGTCCCACCCACCACACATCCAACTGGCCAATATCACATGATGTGCTGATGTCCATCACTGTAGACATTTGCTAATGGTAGCCTTCAGCACTATAGTGTCTGTGTTGCTTGTTATAACTGTGTAACATGACAGTACAAATCAGTAGTCATCTAGCATTTGTATACCCAGTTCTGTCAAATGTAAAGTTGTGTGTGACTGTGTGTTGTGTGTGCTTCCAGAGGAATGGTTTATGGCCCATCCAAACACACACCGCACTTCTCATTGCTCTACGTTAGCAAGCCTGCTGATATCGGTCACCTTGAAATACCCCTTTGGACAAGGTTTAACCTCTATAAGCTCCATGGTACATGCAGTAACTGCATGATGTTGTAGTACAACATACTAGTTAGGTAGGAGTTCTAATCCCAGACATGGCAACTGTGTGGGCATGGGTGTTTGTGTGTGTAGGGAACAATGATTTTGAGGCCATTCATACTCACTACACCTCCCATTGCCCTACTTTAGAGAGCCTGCTGATGTCATTCACCTTGAAATAATCCTTTGGAGAGGGTTCAATCCTCTACACTCTGTGGCGCATACAGTAACTGAGTAGTGTTATAGTGTAGCATACTAGTCAGGTAGGAGTTCTAATCCCAGACATAGAAACTTGGAAACTGTGGGCATAGGGATCAATAATTTTTGAGGCCATTCACAGTCACTACACCTCCCACAAGGACAAGGTTCAGACCTGTAAGCTCCGTGGCACGTGCGATAACTGCATAATGCTATAGTGTGACATACTAGTTAGGTAGAAGTTCAAATCCCAGAAATGGCAATTGTGTGTGGGTGTTTGTGTGTGTAAGGATCAGTGATTTTGAGGCCATTCACAGTCACTACACTTCCCATTGCCTTACTTTACAAGCCTGCTGATGTCAGTCACCTTGAAATACTTCTTTGAACAAGGTTCAGCCCTGTAAGCTCTGCGGCATGTGTGATAACTGCACAATACTGTTGCATGACATACCTGTTAGGCAGGAGCTCTACTCCCAAACATGGTAATTGTGTGTGTGTAGGGATCAATGATTTTGAGGACATTCACAGTCACTACACCTCCCATTGCCCTACTTTAGCAAGCCTGCTGATGTCAGTCACCTTGAAATACCTCTTTGGACAAAGTTCAGCCCCATAAGCTCTGTGGTATGTGCCATAAATGCAGATCAATGTAGCAGCAGTAACTACACAGGCATGTGTTTGAATCTCATCTGTGGCAAGTGTGTGTGTGTACCTCAAACATTTTGGCCCCATTTACACCCAGTACATATCTGACAGCCTGACTTTAGCAGTCCTGCAGATATCATCCACCTGAAAAGTACCTGTTGCCAACCCAAGCCCATGTAAGGTCAGTGGTGCATGTGGTAAATGCGTAACATAATGGTCCATAAAGATTGTTAGATAGAGGGTTGATCCTTACCCATGCAAAATGTAAATGTGTGTGTAGGGTGAAATTATTTTTGGGATCTCTCACCCACTTCATTACCCAATGGCAGTATTTACAAGGATTGACGATGTTCCTCACAGTAGAAGTACCTTGGAACAGCATCCATCCCATAAGCTACGTGGCATGTGCAATAAATGTGGTACACTGTAGTAGCAATATATAGTTAGATAGGGGGTTGAATCTCAGTACTGGCAAGTGTGTGCATGTGTGTGTGTGTGTGTGTGTGTGTGTGTGTGTGTGTGTGTGTGTGTGTGTGTGTGTGTGTGTGTGTGTGTGTGTGTGTGTGTGTGTGTGTGTGTGTCTGTCAGAAGTATCCTGTGTGGAGATTGCTGTGACTGTGTAATAACAGGATGCATTGTGGGGTGGGTTTTGCTAAATTATTATGTTGAGGACCTAGTATATGTCATAATGTCCACCTTACAAGGACAACAGATGTCAAAACACCAGACTGGTATAGATAATCCATAGCCCTTCATGTGACATTATGGATTGATTAACAATGTAGGCAACCCTTGTATTACTCAGAGAAAATTCTCCACCCAATGACAGCAGAAAGTACTGTGATGTGTTACATCTTCTGACTTGAGTGTGTGTTAGCCAGCAAGTAAAAGACATGAGACCCTGTTCCATCCCTACAGTAGGCAAATAAATGCTTACAGTGGTCCTTTTGCTATGTTTCTCACTGGACGCCTGCAAGAACTGTACAGTCTGCAAATATAACCCAGAAAGGGAATACCAGGCCTTATACATATGCCCTGTATAGACAAATGCCAATAACTCCACTGAATACCTGTATCATGCTGTCAATATAGGTACAAGCGAAACCTCAGTTCCATAGACAGGTCTCACCAAAGAAGGTCAGGAATACCACATCAGAAGATAACAATCTGTCCACACAACATGCCCCAGAGGCCTCAAGTACACTTCTACACATCATAAAACATACCTGTGGGACATGTGCACAACCCAGACAACTGTCCATGTTATGGAATATAGATCACATGCATGGCAAGCATTGCACAGCACTGGCCACCCACAATACTAACCCAGATGAGTAGATGGTGAATACAATACCTACCTCTGGGGGCCAATTCAGGGACTACACCCCTGAGCCACACTGGACACCATTGTCATGTGGCCTGATGCCAAGGTATTCCCTTTGCCTAGCCTTGTACAGCATTCAGGCACAGTCATCTACTACACACCTGTGAAGCAATGAACCCATGCATCTCAGTACTGGCAAGTGTGTGTGTGTGTGTGTGTGTGTGTGTGTGTGTGTGTGTGTGTGTGTGTGTGTGTGCATGTGTAGAGATTAATGATTTTGAAGCCATTCACACTCACTACACCTCTCATTGTCCTACTGTAGCATGCCTGCTGATGTCACTCATCTTGAAATAACCCTTTGGCCATATATCAGCTAGATAAGCTCTGTGGCGCATGTGATAACTGTGTAATACTGTAGTGTAGCAAGCTAGTTAGGTAGAAGTTCTAATCCTGACCCTGCCAACTGTGATAATGTGTGTGATTCCCTGAGAAAATGTGTGTGTGTCTTCCTTGACACCTGCTTTTGTGGACAGTCACATGTACTACACTTCCCTTATCCCTCCTTTATAACCGTTGCCAATGTAACTCACCTTCAAAGATACCTTTGGACAGCTCTTGAACATATAAGCTTTGTGGCATATGCAATAACTGCATAACAATGTGATAGCAATACATAGTCAGGTAGGGGGTTGAAACTCAGTACTGGTAAGTTTGTGTTTGTGTGTGTGTTATCAGTGTCTTGTGTGGGTGTTGGGGGTGATTGTGTAATGACAGGATCCATTGCAGTATGGGTTTTGCTACATTTTTTTATTTTATTTTATTTTATTTTATTTATTTTATTTTATTTTACATTTGTTGACCGGGCTAGTCCAACTGGATATATGTCCATTTTCAGTGGAGGCCCGGGGAGAAAAGCTCCAACAGCTACATCATTATATTGAGGAGCTACATGTCCCATTGTCCACATTACAAGGCCAACACTTTTCAAACTCTATAGAGATTGTTGTAGACAATCCTCAGCCATAAATGTGTACAATCACTTGCAATTACCATGTGACAGTATGGATTAGTATACAATATAGGCAACCATCATAATGCCCAAATACCACTGTCCACCCATGGATCATACACAAACACGCTTGGCTCTTACTCTCCTACTCCCTTCCTTTCTTACTTTGTCTCTGTCTCTGTCTCTGTCTCTCTCTCTCTCTCTCTCTCTCTCTCTCACTCCCTCTCTGGTGGATGTGGAAAAGTACATCTGCTTTGGTTAGGCAGCAGCTTGAGTTTTGTAAGTGATGCTCATGATCAGCTGATGGCATGTGCATGAATTGCAGTCCCCACTTGATAATTGCATGTAGAACAGCTGTGGTATCATTCCTATAGCCAATTGCATGGAAACACACTCCTATAACTAAGAACTTCATGTGGGTGTTGGCCCTTTTCCTTCACTGTGAACAGGACTTCATGTGGGTGTTTGACAAATAGCATTACAGAGGGTAGTTGGAATACCTCTTACAACATACACTGTGGAGACAGGCCAACAACAAACAGGAAGGGGATGTTCCAGACATGGGGACAGAATGTAAGTATTGCTCTTCTACATTTGAAGTAATGTTGGTTTAACAGGGTTTGTGTGGATATGACTGTTCTACATGTTTTAAAATCTGCCATGACAGTGTTATGTGGTTGGGGAAACTCTCACCTGTAGGGCTATCTGCAGACTGGCCAGAGTTTGAAGTCTTACATGTGTTGCATTACTCACACATTTTCTATCTTTAGAAATGCAGTAGCATATTCTGATGATTGCAGTCAGTACATGGTGATATCCATGTGAGTTACTGACTTCATATTCCTTAGAAAACATATTTCACAACAAACCTTGTTACACCAGTAAATGTATGAGTTTATCACAGCAACATGTCAATATTGGCCCTGTGTTTGTGCCTCCAACCCCAAGTCTGTCAACCTTTGTCCATGTGTCATGCAGCAAGAGGTGCATATGTTCAGTACATCATTATTTACTGACATCATACCTGATAACAAGCCAGTGAGATATCAGACTGCTAGACATGTTATGTATAGTAGGCCTTATATTTGAGGACAAAACTTGGACATTCTGTTGTAGTGTGTACAGTAGTGAGGTCTGTGTACTTATGGTGATTGTTGATAGAGTATGTATTGTGAATATTTAACTTGGCCTGTGTACAAACTGTGGTAGCTGTCATTGTTCTTGGTCCTGTTCTATCTGATGTTGCATGCTGCTCCAGTGTATGGTACCCTATTGGTGTACATGTTTGTAGGGCCAGACCGACAAATGTCCCATACCACAGTCAGGCATCAGACTACACTATGTATTGGCCCTGTATATGTAGGGTTAGTGTGTGAGTGGCACATATGAGGATGGTGTTGTTCACACAGTCCATATACTGTAATATTAATTAGGCTTACCATATATGACTGTGGCTGTGTTCAGATTGGTTGTGGGTATGCACTTTCATGCTGGTGTCTGTTACTCCGTGCTGTTACATGCCTGTAGCGCCTGCTATATTGGCAAGTACATGTGTATTCCCCCATAAGAAATGTAGGCCAATGTTGTGGCAGTCTGCCTATAGTTTGCACAGTGCTTTGTGACATGCCTAGCAGCTCAGTGTATTTACCTAGTGTGATGTTATGTCCAGATATTTGTCAGATGTACTGTTGCCGGGCCACCATAACTGTTGTGCATTTCTGACAAAGCAGTGGGATGCTGTACAGATATATATCACTAACTAGTGGGTAGTATGTGGGCTTATGACCTCTGCTCCTCCAGTTAATATGTGTCAGGACAGACAGGAGTGTGTGAATGCATAAACTGTGTGAGTTTATCTATTCCAGTATTCTCGTGATATCCCCATTTACATGGCTGTAAACATCCACTTTGTCAGGCTTGGTCCACACGTCTTCTGCTAAGGAGCTCTGTGTATACCTCTGGACTGACCAGAGTGTGTCAGACTGTCCACATTTATTGGTCATATCTCTGCTGTATTCCACATGATCATTACTGTGATTGTGTGGTACTGTACTATGATGATCTTATGATGTCTGTCAGTAACTGATGGCATACACGTCATTATTAGATGTGACTTCCCACACATTTATGTTAAGACAACCCTTGTTACTGTAGCAACATCCTACATTTATACCTGCAATACTTACATGACATCCCCTTGCACAAAGAGGTTGTGACTTTTGGTGCTGAGGTATGACTCCACTACATGTTATGGACATATGTTATACATATATGTATATATATATATATATATATATATATATATATATATATATATATATATATATATGTGTATATATATATATACATATATATGTGTGTGTGTGTGTGTGTTAGGGGATTTCATTATTCATTGGACTGTGCAGATGTGGTGTGTGGGTATGGGGTTGCTCTAGCTGTGTTGGTGATGTGTGTGTATGCATGCACACAGTTCTGTCATGTGGTTGCCCTATACAGTGTTTTTTTGGACAGCTGCAGACTGTACATGGCAGGGTGTGCAGTTCACCATCTCCGGCCATGGACATGAGAACTGTGTCTGCCAAGGGTTCCACGGGCACTACTAGGTACAAGGCCAGATATGGCACTCTCCCCTAAGGATGACAAATGTCCGCTGAATCTGGGTCCCTGTTGGGACAGGCAGGGGCTATGTGCATGTGACCTGCTAGGTTATGGTGTGGACAGCACCCCCCTGTAGTACTGGTGCTGGTACTGCCACTATGGGAGTGGCTGCGAATTGTTGCACATCTACGTAGACCTCCACCTGTTGGTGTTGCTGACCTATGTCCATGTGACTGTCGCCCTACTCCCACCATATGCTCGAACACAGACATTGCATGGTCGTGGATTCCCACCATCTCACCCAACCATCTATCCAGGACCTCTGCAAAATAAAGGTGGGAACTTGCAAGATCACGGATGTTGTAGGTAACAGCAGAATGAGTAGCCCTCTGAAGCATGAGACACTGTCTTGTATAACATTACATATGCACCTGTGCCTCCATGATGGCCCAAAACATGCATCTGGTGACACCTGCTGTGGCACTTCTGCCAGGGGCATGATGGCCAGAAACCCTCCTACAAGCATCCCTGTACATCTGCCTGTGTGGTACCTCACTAGTCATCTGGCTATGGCTGCTGTGTCCAGGCACACTTGCCATAGTTACCACACCGTCCTGTCCCATGCCACCACCCTCCAACTGTCCCTCATCTATGGCCACTGGTGATGGGGTATGTATAGGCAATGTGACTGTGTGCGGGGATGGGGTGGATAAGAGTGGGATGTCAGCTGATGGCACAGCTTCATCCCCTGACAACCCCACCTGTGCCTCACCATACCTATCATCATTGTCAGAGTCTGTATGGACACTAACATAAGTTTGCCTGCAGGAGGGACCCTGACCCACCTTGCCACCTGTGAGGAGAAAACAAAATATGTACTTTGGATCTGTACGTCATTGCTTACCTCTACACACTCTCTCTCACACACACGCACACACACACACACACACACACACACACACACACACACACACACACACACACACACACACACACACACACTTACAGATGGGTCCATATTATATTCTCGAAAGCCTACAATATCGAAGCTGATATTGTCGAAATGAGAATAGCGAAAGCACACATCGAACGTGTAAACAGAAATCTCCATAAGGGGAGATTTCCATTTACTGCAATGTAGTATGGCCTCGGAGTTGCTATATTTAAGTAGAGGGGGTGTGGGGGTGCAGGGGGGCTTGCCCCCTGCTTAAACCTGTTAGGGTACTTTTTTCTTTTTTTTTTTTTTGTTGTTTTTATGAGTTTGATGTTTGAAGATATCGACCATATGGTGTTCAATGTTTTCAACTGTTGATCTTATAATATAGACCCCTTGCAGATGAGATGGCACAAAGATATTACACAGACATCTCATTACCCAACTGTCAACATGCATGACATATGGCACTCAGCAGCATGCACTGCAACTATACTCAATCCCTGTTGCCAACATTATACATCTCTGTGATGCAAGAGTTGTGTTAGGTGATGTCCCTTCCCCTGGAACACACTGCACCCATGTACTAAGTATTGTTGTGCACCTGTTCAGCACCCTGGTACATACTGTGCACCATACCTCAGGGGTGTACACGCCATTGCTAAGTGTGTATATGTGTGGCAGTTATGTTTGCTCTGTTGCTCACAGCCCCTATGTGTTTGTCTGACACATACCTGGGATGATATGAGGACAGATGTCAATACAGAATGCCTGATGTCTGGTTTTCAGATCTCATCAACAGCAGTGCATGTATGAGCAATAAAATACAATTATACTGACAACCTTCAAAGCTTACTGTGGCATTGAGGAGTGTACACACCCTTATTGACATGCCACCTTCTTCCCTGATATGCCATGGGGCCACAATACTGACCTTGCTAACATTACACACACCTGATATGTGACATATGAACTGTGCAATCAAATGCAGTATCAAACAAATGTGTTAGTTGTGGATGCTGATTGAGATGCATACAATATGTGGGTTGCATAAGTGTGCCCACCCTTAACACGATGGTTTGTTGCAGCACCTGTTATGTGAACTGCAGCAGTCACTATTCCTGGAAGGGGTATACTAGCATGGCCCATCTGCATTTGCCATTATATGGTCACTCCACCCTACAAATGTCCCCCAACTGTGCCAGATTGCAAGGGCAACTCATGTGCACAGCCCTTGGAGGTCAGACAGTGCCTTCACTATTGCTGTGGAGTCAGGGTTATGTCTGGCACAATTCATGACCTTGACTGTGTTCAGATACAGCCATTCTTAGCAAGCTTTGAATGTATGCTTCAGTTCACTGTTGTGTTTCAGGATGACACCCCCCCCCCCATCCCCAGCCTTTTTGCAGATGCTTGACAACTATGTGCCACACATGAGTGTCATTTTGCAGTGTCCCAAGTTCACAACACCATATCTACCAGCCTAGTTCCTGCTAATGAACAGCAAACCTAAAGGTGTACACTGGCACCAGCAAGATAAAGATGGGGATGGTGGGCCTGAAGTGGAGTGAGGTGCTGCTTGTGCAGCACATGTGTCTTTATTAATACTGTCTGTAGGTTTCAGCCTTGTTCTCAGTACACCATTACACATTGCAACACATGCTTTTGGGAGACTTTTGATGTTATGCATATGCTATCTGTAGAGAGCCCTGGATGATGTTTCCTGTGGAACAACTCTTCCATCTGATTACCCTATCCCATAGGCCACACTTATGCAGACTCCATGCAATTGTCGACACAAGTACTGCACAGGTACTTGCTAGACATTCTGGTAAGTCCCTCGGTGTTGCAGCATGTTTCTGTGTAGCCTCCATGACCAGCTTGCAACATGTGTTGTCATCTGTCTTGGATGGCCATCTGTTTATTTTCTACATTAATGTTGTCCCATACTTCATCATCACATACATGACTGTCTGCACTGTTTGCCATGGTATATGCAATGGTGAGGTAAGGCTACATCTCCCACTCCTGAGTGCTACCTTTTGGATATGGGATCCATTCCATGGTTTGTAGGATGTGTGCAAGCCACGGCTGCCTCTGCAGTAGGTGAGTGGGCAAATGTCATGGACATACTTCTTGTACAGCAAACCATTACTTGGTATGACATTGAGGGCCTGTACTTGATGGAAGGTGCATACTCATGAAGAGTGAATGCTGTCAGTACCTCAAAAGCTGCTTCCATAATATGTTATTTGGAGTGTGTGCACACATATGCTTCCAGTGTTTGTTAAGATATGTATTCCCCATATTTGTTGTCCTAACATAGGATGCATTCATTGCTCATGTTAGGATCACATTACAGGTTGTAAAAGTTGTGGAATGTGGTATTGTGATATGCCATTGTGTAGATCTGTAACAGTTGCCATTGTAATAGTGGTATATACAGTGTTGTAGCCACTGTATAAGTGTGCTATTGCAGACATGTCCCTACTGTAGGCCATTTGTCCCACCATTATGTTTATTTCTGTCCACACATCTTGCACTGACAGGTTGTTAGTTATACTGCAGGACTCTTACATACCCTTCAGATATGCCACCATGGTGACCACTGTGATGCAGTGCAGTTAACAGCAACAATAAGTGAACATGTACAGCATGCATTATTGGTAGGTGTGTTAAATGTGTGCATGGCAAATCCCATGGCCATAACATGGCCAGTGTATTGGCAAACCTGATCAAAATAAAACCATACTCACCAGCTACAGGCTGTTATCCCAGAGTTATATCAGAGGGATATACATAGTTGTGTGAGAGATGTGATGTCATTAGCCACACCTGTGGCATTGGTACAGGGTGGGAGCAGCATTTCAGTACAGCAACAGTACAAATCCACAATACTAGAGATTATGCACATCTGTTCATTACTACACTGCAGCAACAGACTATGTTATCTGACATATGCATGAAGATACTTTACGGATAAAGATGGAGAAGCAACAGTGGTGTACGAATGTGTCCTGGGGCCTTACCTGTATGCTCCTCATCCATTGTGTGGGTAGCACCCACCTCCACAATGCTATCAGCAGGTTCTTGGCTTGCCTGGTGGGCAGCTGCCCCAAGGCTGGCGAGGAGCTCCTCAGCATGTGTCAGAGGGGGGTGGATGGCATGACCCCCACCTGTGGCTAGCTGGTCCTTCCTAACTGCAGCAGCATTCTGACGGGCGTGGCAGATTAGGTCATTGCACCAATGTCGCACCTGCTCATAACTGCTGTTATGCAGGCTGACATCATTTACCCTGTGGACAAGCTCATTCCACAGGGCAGTCCTATCCTTCAGATCATGGGCTGTACACCCAAAGAGGGTTTGGTGATGCTGCACCAGGTAATTTATGAGGATGTCATTTTCCTGGGGTGTATACTTTGGAAGGCGCTCTCTCAACATGGAACCTGGAAGACATAAAGAGGAAAAAAAGGTCTGAGGAACTCATACTGCAAGGATATAATGGCTGTTAATTGACATACCCCCCCCCCCACTATATCTGCAACAATAATTTGAACACACAAATTAATGGGTATGTCCACACCAAACCTACTGTTAGGACATATATCCTATTGTGCAATAAATATTGAAATGTGTTTCTATTCATGTTCTGTGTTGAAACACTATCATTGGTGGCCTGTTGCTAACAATGTAGCCTGCATGCCATAGTAATAGCCACTGTGGTTCCATATATGCATGTGTTCTGTTTGCTATGCAACTGCTCCAAATCTGGTGTTTTGGGTTAATAACTAATCCTGGATTGTGTTGACTATTACTACCCACATATGTTCTAGAACTGCAACATGATAGCATGTTTGGGAAGGCTGTTCCCAGCAGATCCACCTCTCCCACCTCATCTGGCCATGTTACCAGGCCACAATACATCTGGGACCCAACCCGGGACCTCCTCATCTGCTGGTCCTGCACTACCTTCAGTTGGAACCACCTCAGGGGATGGTGCTCATCCCCCCCAGGAGCGCACACAGACAGGATTCTGTCACCTGACATCAGGTCCATGTCAATAATTACAAGTAATACTCATTTTGGGCCCCTTCACCCCCATTAACAGTGGCTTTGGTCAGATGTTTTGCAGTGATAGGCTCACAGTGTGGATCCAGTGTGCGAAAGCCAGTGCATTTCTTTGTGCCTGTCCCAAACCCGGATAAATGGGGAGGGTTGCGTCAGGAAGGGCATCCGGCATAAAACTTCACCAAAACATTTCATGCAGATACCAAGAAACATTTTTATACCGGATCGGTTGAGGCCCGGGTTAACAACAACCAGCACCAGTACTGTTAGCCTACAGTATGCTGGCGGAAATTGGGCTAATGTTGGCCGAAGGAGGAGGAGAAGAGGCGGAAGACATGGCCGAAGGCAGGAAGAAAGGAGAAAGGCTAGGACTGCGGTAGTGAGGGTCGGAACTTTGAATGTTGGCAGTATGATGGGTATAGGGAGAGAGCTAGCTGATATGATGGACAGAAGGAAGGTTGGTATATTGTGTGTGCAAGAGACCAGATGGAAGGGGAGTAAGTCTAGGTGTATCGGAGGTGGGTTCTATTTGTTTTATCATGGTGTGGATGGGAGGAGAAATGGGGTAGGTGTTATTCTGAAGGAACAGTATGTTGAGAGTGTTTTGGAGGTGAAAAGAGTGTCAGATAGAGTGATGTTTAAGAAGCTGGAAATTGATGGTGTAATGATGAATGTTGTTAGTGCGTATGCTCCACAAGTTGGGTGTGCAATGGATGAGAAAGAAAAATTTTGGAGTGAATTGGATGAAGTGGTGATGACTGTACCCAAGGGTGAGAGAGTGGTGATTGGAGCAGATTTCAATGGGCATGTTGGTGAAGGGAACAGAGGGGTTGAGGAAGTGATGGGTAGGTATGGTGTTAAACAAAGGAATGCAGAAGGTCAGATGGTAGTGGATTTTGTGAAAAGGATGGACATGGCTGTGGTGAATATGTATTTTAACAAGAAGGAGGAGCATAGGGTGACATACAAGAGTGGAGGAAGATGCACACAGGTGGATTATATCTTATGTGGGAGGGCCAGTTTGAAGGAGATTGGAGACTGTAAAGCGGTGACTGGAGAAAGTGTAGTTAGGAAGCATAGGATAGTGGTTTGTAGGATGACGTTGGTTATCATGAAGAGGAGGAGGAGTGTGAGGCAGCACCAAGGATCAAGTGGTGGAAATTGAAAAAGGGTAATTGTGAGGTGGAGTTCAGGGATGAGTTAAGGCAGGCACTGGGTGGCAGTGAAGAGTTACCAAATAGCTGGGTAACTACAGCAGAGCTAGTAAGGGAGATGGCTAGAAAGGTGCTTGGTATCACATCTGGACAGAGGAAAGATGACAAGGAGACATGGTGGTGGAATGAGGAAGTACAGGAGAGTATACAGAGAAAGAGGTTGGCAAAGAAGAAGTGGGACTGTCAGAGAGATGAAGAAAGTAGACAGGAGTATAAGGAGATGAGGTGCATGGCAAAGAGAGAGGTGGCGAAGGCTAAGGATAAAGCATATGAAGAGCTGTATGAAAGGTTGGACACTAAGGAGGGAGAAAAGGACCTGTACCGATTGGCTAGACAGAGGGACTGAGCTAGGAAAGATGTGCAGCAGGTAAAGGTGATAAAGGATAATGAGGGAAACATATTCACAAGCGAGGAGAGTATGTTGAGGAGATGGAAAGAGTACTTTGAGGGGTTGATGAATGAAGAGAATCAGAGGGAGAGAAGGTTGGATGATGTAGGAGTAGTGAATCATGAAATACAATGGATTAGCAAGGAGGAAGTAAGGATAGCTATGAAGAGAATGAAGAATGGAAAGGCTGTTGGCACAGATGACATACCTGTGGAAGCTTGGAGGTGTTTAAGTGAAATGGTAGTGGAGTTTCTAATCAGATTGTTTAATGAAATCTTGGAAAGTGAGAGGATGCCTGAGGAATGGAGAAAAAGTGTTTTGGTACTGACTTTTAAGAATAAGGGTGATGTGCAGAGCTGTAGTAACTACAGAGGGATTAAATTGATCAGTCACAGCATGAAGTTATGGGAAAGAGTAGTGGAAGCAAGGTTAAGAAGGGACATGATGATTAGTGATCAGCAGTATGGTTTCATGCCAGGAAAGAGCACTACAGATGCGATCTTTGCTCTGAGAGTGTTGATGGAGAAGTACAGAGAATGTCGGAAGGAGTTGCATTGCATTTTTGTAGACTTAGAGAAAGCATATGACAGGGTGCCTAGAGAGGAGTTCTGGTATTGTATGAGGAAGTCAGGAATGTCAGAAAAGTATGTAAGACTGGTACAGGATATGTATGAGGGTAGTGTGACAGCAGTGAGGTCTGCGGTGGGAGTGACGGATGCGTTTAAGGTGGAGGTGGGGGTTACATCAAGGATCAGCTCTGAGCCCTTTCTTATTTGCAATGGTGATGGACAGTTTGACAGATGAGATCAGACAGGAGTCCCCGTGGACTATGATGTTTGCAGATGACATTGTGATCTGTAGTGAGAGTAGGGAACAGGTGGAGGAGACCCTGGAGAGATGGAGATATGCTCTAGAGAGAAGAGGAATGAAGGTCAGCAGGACTAAGACAGAATATATGTGTGTGAATGAGAGGGAGGATAGAGGAATGGTGAGAATGCAAGGAGTAGAGGTGGCGAAGGTGGATGAGTTTAAATACTTGGAGTCAATAGTTCAGAGTAACGGTGAGTGTGGAAGAGAGGTGAAGAAGAGAGTACAGGCAGGATGGAGTGGGTGGAGAAGAGTGTCAGGAGTGATTTGTGACAGACGAGTACCTGTAAGAGTGAAAGGGAAGGTCTACAAGAGGGTAGTGAGACCAGCTATGTTATATGGGTTGGAGACAGTGGCATTGACAAAAAAGGCAGGTGTTTGAGCTGGATGTGGCAGAATTAAAGATGTTAAGATTTGCACTGGATGTGACGAGGGTGAACAGGATTAGGAATAAGTATATTAGAGGGTCAGCCCAGGTTGGAAGGTTTGGAGACAAAGCCAGAGAGGCACGATTATGTTGGTTTGGACATGTACTGAGGAGGGATGCTGAGTCTATTGGGAAAAAGATGCTAAGGATGAAGCTACCAGGTAACAGGAAAAGAGGAAGGCCTAAGATAAGGTTTATGGATTTGGTGAGAGAGGACATGCACGTGGTTGGTGTAACAGAGCAAGATGCAGAGGACAGGAAGAAATGGAAACAGGTGATCTGCTGTGGCGACCCCTAACAGGAACAGCCGAAAGATGATGATGATGATGATATATATATATATATATATATATATATATATATATATATATATATATATATGACATATATATATATATATATGACATATATATATATATATATATATATATATATATATATATATATATAAACATGTATATAAATATATATGTATATATATATATATATATATATATATAGAGATATATATATATATATATATACACACACACACACACACACACACACACACACACACACACACACACACACACACACTCACATACATCTACATATATAAATAATTTGTCCCTACTGTTGAATGACTGTGCTGCATGATATGTTTGAGAAAATATCACACTTATGTACATCTCAAATGTCTTAGTGGCAAATTACTTTGGCTGTAGTGTGCAGGGTCCTGGGTTTGAGACTTACAAGGGCTGATTATTTTGTTGCTGGGCAGAACAGGGTCTGTTGGAGACAGAGTAATTAAGGCACTTTCAAGCAGTTGTAAGCAGGTTTGTGCGGAGCTGGTGGAGCTACACGATGATTGCACAGCACAGCTTCACTTACAGCCACTTAAACCCGCACTAATTTCAAATAAAGAAAATAATAAAAGGGAGATATGAAAGTGCTGAAATTTGGGAAAGCAGGGGGAGAAACAAAATGAGAAACATGTAGGGATGTGCAGGACGGGTGTAGGAAAGGACCATAGCTCTGCATTTCTTCGGCAGCAACAGCTGCTTTCAATGTGGGCAATTTAGCATTTGGAGCCTCACACCCTACAGGAAGGAGTGTGGGCATCATACAATAAGGATAATTGGTAGGGTTAGATTGCATGATGGGTACATGTCTCTGGGCAAAATCAGTGCTATGTATGGGACGTGATTTTTTTTGGGTCAGATGCCCTTTTTTTTAAGGTGAGAGTGGAATGTTAAGGAAGGATTATAGGTAAGTGTGGTGAGGGAGGTTTAGTAGGAGAGATTGTATTTGTAGACAGACAGGACAGTATATAGGGGTGGTGTATGACACATGGGAGGGTGGATGGGAACCGGGGGCTCATGAGCCCCCCCAGATGGTATATAGGGGTGGTGTATGACACATGGGAGGGTGGATGGGAACCGGGGGCTCATGAGCCCCCCCAGATGGTAGTAGTGGCACTGATGTCCGAACCCGATGGCAGTCATCACTACTCCTTCACAACCCCGAAGGTGGCTGTGCTGGGGCTGGGATGGAGGGGCCACCTGCCCCTCTAGCTGCACCAGCCTGCCCTCCACCTGGTGCAGGCAGTCATCCAGTTCCTTCTGGGGGACACTGCACACCATGCCGCAAACCTCATCCCAGGTTAAAATATCCTCACTGTGCCCACTTGCAGGGGAGGGTGAGCCCCGACCCTGCAGTGGTTCCACCTGAGGGTGGTGCAGGACCAACAGATGAGGGAGGTCTGGGTTGGGTCCCAGATGTGCTGGGACCCGGTGCCTCAGCCAGGTGGGGTGGGAGAGGCGGATCCGCTGGGATCTGCCCTCCCATACTTGCTGTGGTGTGGAAATTAACAATGAATATTGGTTATTCATGAACAACACATTATAACATTAGGCAAAATAGCATGCATGGATATTCCCATTTACCCAATACAGTGCAATTATAACTGTGCCATAGCAAACAGAACCCATGCATATATGGAATGGCATTCAGAGTTGCAACAGCATGCTAGTTAGAGGTATGTCAGGCAGTCATTAACAATGATTATTCAATAGAGAATACTAGTATGCACACAGTTTAAACAAATGATTAACCAAATGGAACAATGGTCCTAACAGTAGAGGTTTATTTATGAACATACCCATGTTGGTTTCAGTGTGATGATTGGATCAGTTGAGTGGGGGGAGGGAACAGATTAAATTGACAACTGCTATCACATATATTTGTCAGTACACTACTATTCACTACTCTGTATTCTGACCACACTTACACTCTACCTTGGCTATGGGCCTGCTACAGCACACCAACAGCTATACATATCAACAGATCAATTGTACCCTTATTTTAGTTATACACATCATGCATGTTTCTATACAGATTTATTTAACTGTGGGCCCTGTACATATGAACTGTGTGCAGATTACATTGCTATTTCTACACATATTTCAGATTCACATATTAGTTGCAGGCCCTGGAGTGTGTGTTGTGCTTTTGGCATACATGTACTGTGACATTGTCTGTGTGAGGGTTTCTTGGCAACTGAGGAAACTATCCGTGACAGCATGACACTTGAGGGGCTTGTCTGGGCCAGACTGCAGAGTGTGGATAGATAGCTTGCATCTATTTGTAGGAGTGGGGCTGATCAGCACAGCAATTGTACACATTTCATAATTATACACATCATACTAGTATTTCTATTCAGATTTCTTTACCTGTGTGGAAAATATATGTGTTGCAGTACAGTACTTTTTCTATTCAGATTGCAGTTTATAACTGTAGAACCAGACTAACATGTTAGTGGTGGTCCCTGGATTCGAACCATGGTGTGTGTGCTAAATTGAACTACAGTCCTTATCAGACTGAGCTACTGGGGAGGTGTTGTGTGTTGCTTGTGACATTTCTATCTAGTACATATTTTTGTGCACAGTACTTTTCTTATCAAATGTTGCATTATTTGTTTCCCATTTTCAGTACAAATTCTGCATACACAACAGACATTATTGTCAGTATTTGTGAAACATGTGCACATTAGCTGGATTGCACATTTGACAACTACATACTGCAGTTTAGATTCCAGAGTACACAGTCTAGGTTTTAAGTCTGCACCTGTTAGCCTTATATATTTTTCAGTACATTCACAGCTACATACAACTGAAATTGAAAGCTTAACACAGGACAATGCTGGCAGACACACAAGTACAACACATTCTGATGGAAATATGTACTGTTGCTTTTTTCCAGTTATTTGACATGCCCATTCTAAAGTATGCAGACAAGCAGTGCTAAATCATTTCACCTCAGTTAATGCATTTTGCAGGACATACACATTTCTATTTTTCACGTACAAGTGGGATGACACACACCAGTGTTTGAGATCACCTTTATTAGTTTTGACATACATATCTGTGCACAACTCAGACATCCACAATTACTATTCCTGCATGATCTGCATAGGGGAATACTTTTCATTTCTAAGTGTTACAATAGCCCTGACATGGCACGTTTTTGGCAGGTTCACTCAGAGACACTCATACATATTATACTATTCCTCTCCTGCATATTGTACCTTGTTTTTGCTACTAACATCTGTATTACACAGCACCTGGATATACTCAATTGTAATGCTGGAAGCCTGACAAAGGCATTTCTTCCTAACTTTTACAATACAATTATATATACAGACAGTACTACCATTATTATAGTTTTGATTTATTTATTACTGCTAATATTAGGAGGTATTCTGTACTCACCATAAGGCCGATGCAGCTGGGCCAGTCCCTGGGCATGAGCCTCGACATTCTGGGACCTCTCCGCAGCAGCTGCACTGGGAGAAATGACACATTAATCACACCTGAAGTCTCAACAGTCTGAAGTTTAACTTTTTCTATACTTAGAGATACTTTAGACTGCATAATTACAGACACTTGGGACATCCTGCACTCGGGCTTCTTGGATCCACTGGTCCAAGAGTGCAGCCCTCCTCCACTTCAGGTCATTCTGGTGGTGATGTACCTGCTCACCAGTCTGGGGTATGTCAGTGGCATTGGTGAGATCATGTGCAAGCTGGTCCCAGGCCTCCGTTTTGTACTGGGAGCTGTGGTACTGGCCCTGCTGCAGCCTGGCATCATGTTTTTTTACTTGGAGCCCAACCATGACTCTGGACTCCTGGATGCCCCAACTTTCCACTTAGAAGCGAACACCTTCACCCACACCTGACATTTTGGTCCTGCTGTGGGCAATCCCAAATGGTTATGGCTGTAGTCCCACCTATGTGGTTTAAATAGGGCAGTTTTCCCGCACTTTTTCTTGATTGGTCAGTTTTAATAAGCTTAACTATGCTTAGCTCCATGCAAATCCGCATAGCAATGCTTACACCAGATAAGCACAGCTGAAAGCAGGTAACCAATGCTTACACTAGCAAAGCAGTGCTTAAATCTATTTTTTCAATAAATTTATAAATTAGTTTTTACATTTACATTTTACATATTCCAACCCCTACTGTGCTATACATGAGCCATACAATAGATATCTATCATTCAAATTCCTTAAAAGTTTATTAAATAAATTGGCAGAGTGGGGATTCGAACTGAGTATGTTCGACATGCTAAACCATGGCAGTACCACTACACTATAGTAGCTTGATGACATTTTCAATCACAGTAGCACTTGTCTATCATTTTCAGGATTTCAGCCAAACTAAGCATAGCGGCACGCCACGCAAACAAGCTGCACACCACTTAAATTTCAGTTTTATTTAATGAAAAAAAATTACATTTTTGTATTTGTATTACTTTCCTCTTGCCCATGCATGTAGGGCAAGAGTGCATACATTCAGGGGTGTGCACTTGAAGGCTGCTGCCTTCTAGGTATGTTTGTGTTTTTTTTTACTTCAGTGTCCGCAGACACTGAAATGTTAGCTACGTACATTTCAGTGTCTGTGGACACTGGTTTAGTACATAATGTTAGAGCCAAGCTCTAATATTATGTACATTGACACTCGTCTGTGTCACAGTGCCGTACGGCACTTTCTGAGTGAAGGGGGAGTGTTACATGTGCAGGCACTTCTGAAACATGCCCCCTGTACTCGTTCATGGTTCGTGTCCATTTAGATTAAACAGCAGCATGCCTTCATGCATATGTAAGGTGCACTGCTATTCTAAATGGACACGAACCACTCTGTGCAAGAATAGTCTTATTCTTGCATGGAGCTTTGTGAATCCCATGGTAAATTTTAGAAGAAAAATGGAGATTGTAAAAAAATGATGATGAAGGACAAGAATTAGAGATAGAATCAGAAGTCAGTGATGAAGAAGACAGAAGTTGGAAAGTAGTAAGTGGAAAAATCATCCATTGGTAAAAGACTAAAAGATAGAAAAAGAAAATGCAAATATTTTAATGTAAAGAAAAAGAAGCAAGGAAATGTGTAATAGATGTGAATTTAAAGAAAACAATATAGGAGGAAGATGATATCCTTTAAATTAAGGAACAGAGGAAAATAATAATTTAAAGAGTCTTTCAGTTAATGTTAACAGTATGAAGAATATAATAACGACAGGAATTTTTGAATGGTACAATAAATGTGATGTTGATATTATCATTTCAGAAGATATAAGATTTCTGCTTTATGAAGAAAGACTGCAAACACAAAAGTAGAGACAGGAAAATAATAACATAGGGGATGAAAAGTATTCAGGAACAGCATTATTTTGCAGAAGAGTGGTAATGATTTTAGATATTATAGTAATAAAAATAAGAAGATTAACAATTACAGATTTAAGATAGCAAGAAAAGTTTATAAAGTCATAGCTATTTATGCTTATGCGACCTGAACAGAAGGGGAAATATATATTTCAAAGAATGTTAGAATATCTTGTTGTAAACATGCATATTATAATTACAGGGGATTTTAACTATGATTTAAGGGGGAATAAAAAGAAAAGATGAAAAAGATTAAAAAAGTTGGAAGTAATGAAATGTAGAAAATTTGTTATATGGAATAGAAAACCATGGACATATAGAAGGGATGCTTTAAAACATGAAACTGATTACTTTATAGTTTCAGGAAGGTGTGTGTGTGTGTGTGTGTGTGTGTGTGTGTGTGTGTGTGTGTGTGTGTGTGTGTGTGTGTGTGTATATATATATATATATATATATATATATATATATATATATATATATATATAGTTATAGATATATATGGGTCTACTTCTGTAGACCAAATTTACAGGTCACCAAAACTGATATAGCTTCGACCAAACTGCCAAAAAATCACTTTACCAAAACAAAAAACACTGAAACAACAGTACGAGAACCTGATTGTAAATATACACTTAAATGCATGATATTTTTACGAGGGGGCAAGACCACCTGTGTCCCCGACACCCCTTGCAAATTTTATATACCAACTCTGAGATTGCACTACATAGTGGAAAAGGTAAGATCCGGAACTGGTAGCATATTGCCTTGTTCAGTGTTCCGAGATTTGGCAGTTTGTAGTTTCATGGAAATGTTGTTTTGGCAGTTTGGTCTCGGCAAACTCAGTTTTGGTGAACTGTAAATTTGGTCTACAGAAGTAGACCCATATATATATATATATATATATATATATATATATATATATATATAATGGAAGAAAATACTATTATAAATGACTTTTCAGACTATTTGGCAATATGGATGGAAATATATCATAATAAAAATATATAAGAATGGGAAAATGTATAAAAAGAATAATCCAAAAGGAATTGAATGAAAAAGGAAAGGAAGCAATTATTCAGTCTTGAAAGGATCATATTACTATGAAAGCATTTTACAATAGTTGTTCTGAATGGTGAATCACCTCAAAAAATATAAAGATAGTTATTTTTTATTGAAAAAACTAAGAAAGAAAGACATGAATATGTTGAAACATATAGGGATGTGTTGGCAAACTTAGAGAATAATAATAAAAAAAAATTATGAAAGAGAGAAAACAATTATGATAAATCAAAATAAAATCAAAGAATTCTTCCATAAACAAAGAATCTTTTACAAGGTAAAAAGGAAAATATATCATATTGAAGTAAGATAGTGAAGAGAATAGTAGTGTGAAGAGAGAACTGAAAGACAAAGAAGGGAACTTAAAGAAAAACTAATGACAAATTATGGAAACTATTATACGTTATATGGAAAATGTTTAGTAAGAAAAAAACAACAGAGTATAAGGATATGGCTAGTAAAAAGCTTTTCTGAACAAATTAACAGAGAATTTGAAAAAGAGATCACAGTATATTAACTAGATAAAGTGTTTAAATAGATAAATGTAGAATCTGCAGCTGGTCAAGATGGAGATGGATTTGAAATGTATGCAAATCTAAAAGAATGGCATAAAAACTACTTATTGTGTGTGGTTAATGAATGGTGAAATTAAAGTTTAAATCATAAAGAATTGAGTAGTGGAATATTAAAACGTATATGAAAAAGAAGAAATAAAAAAATGGAGACCAGTAATGCTAAACAATGCATACTATAAGATATTTATAAAAATAATACAGAAAATGTTTGAAAATAAGATATAATACATAATGAAGGAAAGTGTATATGGTATGAAAGGAAAAGGATGCCAAGAGTTTTTAATGATAGTGAGAGAAATGATAGATGGTATTGTAAACAGGAAAGAAGATATAAAACTCATGGTAGGCAATATTAATAAAACATTTGATTCAATGCAACATGACGTGTGGGACATAATGGATATGTATAATATTATTGATAAAATTAAACAAGTATTTATAACAGCATATACCAATAATAAGGTAAGAGTCTTAGTTAATGGTTGGTTAAGTAGAGAAATATACATGAGTAATGGTATAAGACCAGGGTGTCCTAGGAGCAGTATTGTATTTGCTTTAATTATGTATATAATAGTCATGGAAATTAATAAAAAATGAAGAATGCAAAGTTTATAATTCATGTGGATGCTGAAATTCCAGGTATGATATCATATGCTGATTATATTATAATTGCTAAAAAGCAGATGATATACAAAAGAAGATATAATTTAATTTGGTTGATTGCTTAAATAAAATAAACATGACCTTATATAAAGAGGAATGTAAAGGAATGGATGATATAATAAAAATAGGAGGCATACAATTCTCCATGACAGAAATACTTGTTTTGGGGATACATTTTGAAGAAAAGTAATAAAAAGGGATGAGATATAATATTAAAGGAAATGAACGACGTGCTTTATGGAAATGTATAGATTAGCTTCTAAGAAAAAGTAAGCTTGATTAACTCAGTATTAATAGGTAAGATACCATATTTATCAAGTGTTGCTATGATTTCTAGAATGCATGTGAAGTTTTTGTTAGAAATATTCTTTTCCTTTATATGGGGATCTAGATAAAATCCTGTTAAAAGAGGTACATTCTACATGAACAAAGAAGAAGGAGGATTAGTATTGTTTAATCCAATAGTACAAGCTACATCATTAAATTTATATAAACCCTGGGATTCATTAATGCCTACACTAAGTGTGCATCATTCTGAGTGAACAGACAACCCAAACATAACTCATACCTTCTTCCTCCTAATTTTCATTTTTCTACTGATTTTCTTGCAGCTTTAAAAACTGATAGGAATTCATAAAGGTTACCACAAAGAGTAGAATACATGTATACTTGATATAATCTTTCTGACTGACTAGAAAGCACAAAAAATGTGGTAGGGATTTTCTTGACTATAGATCATGCAAGCAGTTAGATGAAAAAAGTGTGAATTTAGTAACAAGAGAATTCAAATATAAATAAGAGCAATT
>NC_056741.1:382968141-382985641 GCF_019279795.1 Protopterus annectens
TAGTGCCTTTTTCATGTGCATGAGTGGCCCTACACTGTTCCAGCACTGAAAACCAGCAAACATGCAAATCACCTCATTTGCTGGTGAAAACCATGCAAATAGGGTGATTTAGCAATTCAACAAGCTGCCAAGTCTCTGTGTTAGGACAGTGTCAGTGCAGAAATTTATTCGGAAAATAACTGAGTACATTTCTTCAACTGACAAAACGGAGGCATGACAGCTCATGAAAAAGCATGTATTATGTACATTAGACATGCCAATGGCCAAATATAAGGCCACTGGCATTAAAACGTGATTAATTATTATGAAAATTAAACTTTGTTGGGGGCTGATCTTGGCCGTTTAAGCATAGGGCAGTGACACGCAAACGGGATCATACCGAAAATTTTTAAAAAATGAGAAAACTTAATTTTAAGTTAAATCTGCATTTTGCCATTATCGTCTGTGGCATGCAGAATGTAAACAATACCAGGGAGCACTGGCTGCCAAGGGGAAAGGGGCCGTTTTAGTGCAGTAACTAGCAACCTACACACTGGGGTATGCAAATGAGGGGAGTTATACTGAATCACATATTTCTTCAAAGTGTCAGCTTGTACCTAACCGTGTAGGTGCAGCAATACAGCAGTGCATGTCTAAGAGCTGGATGACTTCATAAGAGGGTGTGTCATGCTTGCTGTAAGCACACGGGAGCTCTGTGGCCCGTGTTTGCTTTTAGCTAAGCACAGCTAAGGAAGGTTAACTTAATTCATCTTGTTCTAAAGAAGTTCTTTGAAATAAAGAATGAAAGCACTTAAGCTAACTTCCTGTTGACAGACAGCTGTTTTTGAGTCACTTTTGGTTTGTTCCTTTTTGAAGTGACACTCTAGTCATATAATATGTTTTTTTAGTATTTTTCTCTTTATACATGGTTTAGCTCCGTATATTCATCATCTGCTGATACATTTCATTGCCTGGGCAAAGAAAGGTACCATTTTGGGAAAGAGGGGATACGTTTGTTTGATTCTTGGGAATTTCTGAGTAGATTTACTCCTGATGTATGGTCTGAGGAAATGACTTTTTTAACAATAGATGTACAGGACTTATTTTCTTGTATTCCCTGTACTACAGGTTTGGAATATTTTGAAAATAGTTTGAAAAAGTATTCAGGGCTAAGTTGGGACAGAATTAGTTTAATCTTGGATATGATGGGGCTAATCCTTGACCATAACTACATTCAATTTGAAGGAGAATATTTCAGGCAGACCAGGGGGGTGGCTATGGGGGCTTCCTGTGCCCCCATTTTCACCAACCTGGTCATGCTAGAGTGGGAAAATCAATTTATTTTTTCAAGTGAATACTTCAAAAATATTTCTCTTTATTCTAGATATTTGGATGATTTATTTGTAATATGGAAGGGTCCAACTGATGATATTATGAGATTCATTGATTATATTAATTCAAGTACCAACTTTCTTAGATTTACATTTAAGATGGAAAAACTAGGTATTGCTTACTTAGACACATTTATTAGTTCTACACCTGATGGATTTGCCTCAAAGATATTTAGAAAATCTACCTTCTGGAATGACTACATTGAATTTGGTAGTTGTCACCCACAACATATTTTTAGGAATGTCCTTAAAGGACAATATATTCGTGCAGCGAGGATGTCATCTTCTAAAGAGATTATGGAAAAAGAAATAGACAGTATTTCCCAAATGTTTTTGGAAAGAAAATATCCAAAAAGAATGGTGGAGAAAGTGGCTACATTTGTTAAAAACAACTGGGGCATGAAATATAGATCTCTGTTGGGAGAACCATTAGGAATCAATAAGAAGATGAATCCAAATACCAACAGAACAGTTTGCATTATTATGTTCAACCCATACACTAACCTGGTGAAGGAAATTGTAAAAAGACACTAGGAATTGTTGAATACTTCTGATAATATTGCATCCTGTATAGGGAATAATCCCATTTGTATACATAAGACTGCCCTCAGTTTGAAAAAACTATTAGAGATCAGTTCTTATACTAAGTTAAAGAAGAAAAGGAGTTCAACAAAAAAGTGTGGTTCTTGTAACCAGTGCAATAATATTAATGAAAATAGCAGTGTCAAACTTGACAATTTAATGAATACCCGATGTTGGAGTATTAAAGGGAACTGTAACAGCCAGAGGGTAGTGTATCTTGCCACCTGTTCAACCTGTCCTGCTTATTACATAGGCAAGACAGAGAGAAAACTCAAAACAAGGATCTATGAACACTTATACAGAATAAAGAAAAAAGATACAAAAAATGCTTTAAGCAGGCATGTTTTGGATAAGGGTGAGGACCATGTTTTCAAATTCATAATAATTGATCAGGTGGAACAGTCAGTATTTGGCGGTAACTGGAAGACCTTTTTATCATATAAAGAAAGTGAATGGCAAATATTTTGTGATGCAACTACCCCCCCCCCCCGGTCTTAATGATTTTATTAGTATAAAACCTTTTTTAATTTTGGACCGGGGATAAGTATTGGTTCACATTATATGTGTATATATTATTCACATTATATGTGTATATTTTATTTTTTGCACACATTATTTATTTATTAATAACACACAAAATTTTATTATAGGAATTTATTTTAGGAATAATTAATGTATATTCTTAAATTTACTCCATTTCAATTTATTATATCATTTCATTTTATTACACAATTGTTGATTATTATAAATATTAGAAACCATAAAACATTTTTATTAGTATTTGTATAAGTATATCTGATTTTTATATACAAATTACAAGATAATTTCATAGTGTAGTTTTTGTATAGGGCTTAAGTGTTTAATAATACTTACAAGTTTATGAACATTGTTTCTTTAAGAAATTAGATTTTTAACAAGGCTTTTTGGCACCTAATTTACTTTAAAAGGAATGCTGTATGTAAAAATTTTGGTTCTGATGAAATCTGAGTTATTCAGATGAAAGCGCTTAACCAGGAAAGTGTTTGATTGTTGGATTATCCATTTGTGACAATAAACCTGTGTTTTTTACTGGGTTTACTTTTTACATCTTTATACCAAATATCTATAACATCTACATCTTGCTCGAGCTGAGGACTGGAATCTGCTATATACTTTTCCGTGGTTGGAGTGATTAGTATATTTATTTACAGCTAAGGAAGGGGTGTGTCAGATGTGCCTGAGCATTGTGTACATAGCCTAAATGTGTATACGCAGCTGGCACCGGGTTTTAAACATAAACAGAAAAAAGAGGAAATGGCAGCACTGTTTACATTTCAGCACAGGGTATGCATGGGTTAAATAAGGAGGAAGTGGGACAGGGAAACAGCAGTAGGAAGGCAATCAAGGAGAACTAGCATAGCTGGCAGGAGGGTTGTATCAGAATCAGCCAATTACACATGCAGCAGCCCAGCACACTACTATAAACAATGCAAGCATGTTTCAGATTGTTTTTTCCCACAAACACTACACAGAAAGTACCTTGTGACAACATCCACCCTATATGCTCCGTGGCATATGCGATAAATGTGTAACACTGTAGTAGCAATATATAGATAGGTAGGGGTTCAAAACTCAGCATTGGCAAGTGTGTGTGTGTGTGTGTGTGTGTGTGTGTGTGTGTGTGTGTCTCTGTCTGTCATCAGTATACTGTGTGCATGTTGGTGTGATTGTGTAATAACAGGATCCATTGGGGGATGAGTTTTGCTAAATTATTATATTGATGACCTAGTATATGTCCCAATATCCACATTACAAGGACAACAGTTGTCAAACACCATAGAGGTTGGTGTAGATAATCCACAGCTCTAACTGTGTAGTGCCATATGCAATGACTATGTGACAATATGGAATAGTTAACAATATAAGCAACCCTTCTAATACTCAGAGACCACTCTCCACCCAGAAATCATAAACAAACACACTTGGCTAGGCATCAGCCACATATCAGTAGTTCTCCTGCAAACTGCCTTACAGATAGTTCCCATGGTGTGATTGTAGTAGAATCCATGTCAACCCGATGGCCAAACATGACTGGTGTCAGACAGAGTACTGACCTATGTCCCCTCATGCTTGGGATCTACCCTTCTGAGGTGCAGTAGAACACAAAAGCACCCTGGCTGAAAATGTTTGCATACAGCAGTAAAGTGGGTGGTAGCATTCCCAATCCATGTAATGATGACATCATGCACAATGACTACTTGACACCTATGACTGTTGTCAGAACCCTGGACATTACCTCAATGCCAAGAGTGCTGCCATTACCTTTGGGAACACCATGGCTGACATGAAGTAATACACTGGTGGTAGTCCACTGAAGAGTGACGTTGTTATAACAGAATGGGGAACACAGGACTACAGTCAGCTACCTGTTGACCACAACAGTGCCACTGACATCAGAAAGTACTTTGATGTGTTACATCTCCTGACTAAGTGTGTGTTATCCAGCAAGTAAAAGGGCATGTTCACCCTGTACCATCCCCTCAGTAGCCCAATCAGTGTGTACAGTGGCCCTTTTGCCATGTTTCCCACTGGACACCTGCAACAACTGTAGCATCTGCAAACATATCCCACAAAGGGAATACCATGCCTTATACACATGCCCTGTATTGACAGACTCCAATAACTCCAATGACTCCCTGTATCATACTGTTTATGTAGGTGCAATTACTACCTCAGTTACAGAGCCATGTCTCACCAAACTAGGTCAGGAATGCTACATCTGAAGAAACCAATCTGTCTACACAACATGCAGCAGAGACCTCAAGCACACTTCCACACTTCAAAGGACATGCATGTGGGACAGGTGCACAACCCAGACACTGTCCATGTTATGGAATATAAATCACATACATGTGAAGCAGTGCACATCACTGGCCACCCACAACAGAAATCTGGATGAGCGGATGGGGAATAAGATACCCACCCGTGGGGACCACTCCAGTGACTATACTCCTGAGCCACAATGGGGACTATTGTCATGTGGCCTGATGCCAGGGTATTCCCTTGGGCTAGCCTTGTAGAGCCTTCAGGCCCATTCACCTACTACAAACCTATAAAGCAATGAACCTATGGATATCAGTACTGGAAAATGTGTGTGTGTGTGTGTGTGTGTGTGTGTGTGTGTGTGTGTGTGTGTGTGTGTGTGTGTGCGCGTGTGTGCGCGTGTGTGTGTGTGTGTGTGTGTGTGTGTGTGTGTGTGTGTGTGTGTGTGTGTGTGTGTATAGTAATATCAGTTTGTTTGGTTGATGAATATCCCCTGTGGTTGTGGTTATTAGCAATCAGAGGTATGTCCAAACCACAACACGTACCATTCTCCACTCTACCACAGATGTTGTAAATCAACATATACCTATATACAACCCTCAGGCCTATAATCTGTGAGGCATATGTAATTACTGTGTTACAGACCTGGAAAATCAATGCAGATACAGCTGTACCCTGCCTAAAACATGGTGGATGTGTTACCACACTGCCATACCCCTTGGTGTTGCCACAGGGCCACATCCTAGTGACACACAGATGCCTAGAACAGAAAATAGGATACAGCATGTGAGAACACATTCACTCAGCACTTCATTTGTGGAGGGAGGGAGGGAGGGAGGGGTAAAGCTGGCACTGAATGTATTGCCAAGACTGTGGCCAATATCTGTTGTCTCGGGATAGGTATTAGCATTGTGCAGTAACTCACAGCACTTGTGTTTAATGCTGTGGAGGTTGTTGATGTAACTATCAAAGGCTCTTGTGATTGTCTTTGGTGTCTGTTGCATGTCTGCCTTCATAGATGCCTGTAGGGGATTCCATGAGGGATCCCAAGTTGTGTCTGAGGCTAATAAGGGAGTTCAAGAATCATGGGACACTACCTTTCTCTGCAACAGTGTCCTCCCTTCTGTTGTACACATTAGTAATTGCAGGTGACCATCACATTGTTTCCCAGTGTTTGGAAGACAGTGTCTGGTTTCTGTTGGCTCTGGCTATTACCATGCATTCATCTACCTGTTTGTACAGTGCATATTTGTATGATTTCACAGCCGTGCAGCTATTTCCCATTGCCATGGGTGCAGTGAAGTCATCCACCCCATGGCTGCAAAGTCAGCTTTGGAGAGGTTTTGTAAGGTGGGTACCTTTGTGGGGGTGTGGCTGACATGTTGAGTTCCATGTTGATTACAGTTTGTGTGGATGTCACCATGCAAGGATTGACAACTGTGGATGAGCTACAGTCCCATATGTAAGTAGTCAACACAGGTCAAGGTTGTTGCATCCTCTACTGGGGGTCAGTATGAGCTGGTCCAGGGCATTGGAAATGATGAAACTCATGAAGTGTTGGGCCAAAGCACAGAAAGCTGCCCTTCAATCATGCCCAGAGGGGTGGACATAACTAGTAAGTAATTCCAAAGACATGCATCTGGAGCATTTCTCCCCAGGCCTCCACTGAAAACAGGCTCTGTGGAACCTAGTTGGACATTCCCGGTTAACAAATGTTAAATAAATTAAAAAAAATAAAAAATAAATACTTCTGTGATGAATGAGTACTGCTGACAGCTCCCAGGTGTGCCACACTTCTTGATACAATAACCTGGTGAAGTGCCAAGCCATAATGCTATTTGAAGTGCAAGACAGAAAGAACTAGCACAATGTAAGGGTGGAACTGAAGGCAGACTTTCTGCTGCCTGTAATACTTTACCTCAGCTGTGCAGTTAGCAGCTTTGGCCATGTGAAAGCACAGTAAGCTCTGTAGTCCATGCAGTAACTGCGTAACATTATAGTAGACATAGCTAGATAGGCAGGAATTCTAATCTCAATACTGGCAAGTGTGTGTGTGAGAATCATGTACTGTCTGGATTATACCATTTTTGAGTTGTATACTACCCTTCAAACTTCCCCTCACCCCAATCTATTAGTCCTGTTGATGTCATCCACCTTAGAAGTACCTTTGGAATAGGTGGAATTATATAAGCTCTGTGGCACATCTGATAACTGCGTAGCACTGTAATACCAAAAACTCGATAGGGCATGAGTTCTGATCTCCCTACTGGCAACTGTATGTTTTTGTGAAAATCATGCAGTGTGTGAGTTACACCATTTTTGACCTGTGTACTACCCTTTATACTTCCCCTCACTCCAATTTAGTAGTCCTGTTGATGTCATCCACCTTAGAAGAACCTATGGACTAGGTGGAAATGTATAAGCTCTGTGGAAAATCTGATAACTGCGTAGCACTATAGCAGAAATACCTAGATAGACAGGAGTTTTAATCCCAATGCTGGCAACTGTTTGTGTGTGTGAAGATCATATCTTGTGCAGCTTATACCATTTTGATGTGTGTACCATACATGGCTGGTGACCACTTCCTGCTGCCATTACTTTATATAGTGTGGTAACAGCATCTGCCTCACATGCAGCAGGTTAACCATTGTACAGTCCTCTGTACAGATGTGCCTGGAATATCCAGATGTTTGCAACCTATACATGGTCGAAAGTGGTCTGTATTTTCCTTAACAATGCCAATGTATGTGATATTGTAGCCAAATAGGCCATAGTGAATGTACTGACACATATGGCAACATGAGGTATCATACTTGACTGAAACATCATGCTGATACAACATCTGCCACCCTCACAGGTGGCCAGCCTTGTAGGTGTAATACATGAGTCCAGATGCTTGGTTTTACAAGTGAACTGTTCATGTTATGGGTCGCATTAAAGGCTGGAAGAGGTATGGACTGAAATACTGTGGTCCTAATTTGTATGTAACAGGAACACCTTGCACTTAATAGGGGTGTGTACACAATTTATATCCACTATATACTACTAATGTGTCAGACATATCCCTTAGGCCATTTGTCCAGCCCATTTTGCTGGCCTCTGTCCAGATATCTTGGCATTGACAAGTTGTGAGATATGCTACAGGAATGTTGAATTCACGTCAGATAGGCCCCAGTGGTGGCCACTGTGATGCAATGCAGTTAACCCCACCACAAGTGAACATGCACATAAAGCAATATAGCTATTACATAAAGCAATGTAGCTATTACTGATGGTTGTGTGCATGGTAAATTGCATGCGCTTCACATGCTTGGTGTATTGCCAGGCTACAACAGAACAATGTCATACTCACCAGCTTGGGCTGCTGTCCCATATGCAGACCAGAGGGTCCTAGGTAGTTGTGAGAGGGAGATATTGTCAGCAGACTCACATGTGGCCTTGGTATAGGATGTATGTAGCATGTCTGCACATTTACAGTACTAACCATAATAATACACAATGCTCTGTCCTCACCATAGATCTGCACCTCTGTGCATTAGAAAACCCATCCACAACTGCAGCCAGACCTGGTACATGGATATAGATACAATACAGATACATGTATGTCCGATACATTAGTGTACTAATCCCCACTGGGCCCTTATCTGCACGCTCCTACTCCAGTGTGTGTGTGAAACCCACCTCCACAATGCTTTCCTCAGCTTCATGGCTTGTGCATTGGGTGGTTGCCCCAAGGTTGGTGAGGACTCCTCGGTGGTTGCCAGTGAGGGCTGGATGGCTGGGCCCCCACTTGTGGCTAGCCACTCCCTTGCTACAGCAGCAGCCCATTGACAGGCATGGTGGATGAGGTCAGTGGCCTGATGCTGCACCTGCTCATAAGTCTTGCTGTGCAGGCCGGCATCATTTACCCAGTGGACCAGTGTTCCACAGGGCGGACCTCTTCCGCACATCTTATGTCTTCCATCCAAAAAACAGGGTATAATGTTTGATCACATAATGGGTGGTAATGTTTCCCCAACAGAGAATGCTGGTAGGTGAGCCCTCTGCATATTACCTGGAAGACATAAACAGGAACAAGGTCACAGGACCTCATACAGTTATCAAATTGCACATCAACAGTGGATATTACTTGCAAATAATCAAAGCTACACCATAACCCTCCAATCTATTGTGGCTACAGCAGCTTGCGTTACACTCCTGGCCCTGAGCTGTCTTATTCCCCCCAATGTTGAACACTTATTTGCATAATCTTGTATTCTCCATTCCTTTCTGTGTAGAGGGTTGACAGTGGCCATCTTCCATGTGGATGGTGTGTGGATGGTGGCAGGTCTGTGTTTGATGGTGATGTGTCATGGAGCTGTGAACAAATGCTTGAGTTCATGTAGGAGGCAGACAGTGATGTTATTATGCCCCATGGAGATTTGCTGTTGTTGCCATCAGTAGGTAATATGTACATGCTCACCATTGCTGAGGGGAGATGTGTGGTTGATGTGCATGTCCCCCTATACAACTGGGGTGGATGGGGTGGTGACGTTCCCACCTAACCTGTCTGATGCAGGTTGCCTATATCCATCCACATATCCATGGCATGTGTGTATGAGATGTTCTTTTCCCCCAGTACAGGGTGAATTATGTTGTTTCCTCTGAGACTGACAACATATTTGGAGACAATGTTGCAAATTTCCTTGGTGGTGTGGATATGTCTGCTTTGTAGTCATAGTCAGCCTTACTGGAAGTCACCTGTGAACTTACATGCTTGCTCGGATAGAGGTGGACTTGCTTCCAAGTTGTTGCCTGCACCTATGTGTCCATGTACAATCAATATAGCAACCTATTATGTAGTTTGGGTAATGCTCTACCTTGGTGGAGGCTGGTTATACATTTCAGGTACTGCTGAGTCCGTATAGCTACAGTGGATATAAAGGGTACACACCCTTGTTACAATGCCTGGTATTTGTGCAATTGAAATATTACACCACACTAACTCATTTCAAAATAATTCCCAACTTTCATGTGACCTATAGCCTGTACAGTTCAATTGAAAACATGACAATCGGGTCTGTGAAAACATATGGAAATAATAATCAGTACAGTAAGACAGTTGAATTAGTGTGCATACCTTTAAACTGATATATTGTGTATGCACCTCTTGAGATGGTTACAGCATTCATTTGTCTTGGATTGGACTCTAACATCATGGCACATCTTCACTTGGCAATAGTTGCTCACCTTCCTCGAAACACCTTTGATTGTTTTTCAATGGAATTGTACAGGTTAGGGGTCACATTCAAGATGAGAAACATTATGAAATGATTTTCTGTGGTCTCATTGTCATACAACACTCAAGCCTGGCATTCCAACAGGGGTTTGTACACTTGTGATATCCCCTGTATATATGTGGTGATATAGCTGGTAGTATAAGGCATGGACAGAGGGTCATAATACAGTTGGACACTTCGATTACTTCCTGATAATCATGCCTACTGTAGTACCCATATCAGTGCCAGGGCAATGCAACAACCAGTAGCTGTACACATTTATGTCTGTTGTATGCACTGATGCTGATATTACACACATGTGCAACATGCACAACCTATGTATCTGACTGTTTGAAACCCATGTGATTAGTTTTGTGCCTTCCAGCTGAGCATATGCATATACATACATGTGCTCAGGGGATACCTGGTATACATTTCTGTTCTATGTTAGTATGGCACACTGTATTTACAGTCTTGCTGCTCAATCATACTTCTCAACCTGTTATAGCAGTATGTCTGGACAATGGCACACATAAATGGGTGACAAAATGGACATCAGTACTGATACTGTATTAATATAGCTGCACCATACATTAGTACGTTAATTGCACAGTAGGCTTTGACATCGCTGTGATAACCTGGAAAATGTCCAACAGTCATAAGTAGGCTATTATGTTACATTGACATTGCTCACAGACTTGCCAATGGTTTGTCTGACATAACACAGGTATATGTGTATGTGACTACAGATATCAGTCACAAATGTGCTTATTGTCCAGCAGAACACTGTACAGTTGAATGTTATTCAATATATCACATGCAGTTCAACACACATGTTTGCAACAGTACTTTACTATGCACATGCCCTATATAAGTCTCTTAGCTTTACAAGGCAAACATGTGTCATGCTCATATTCACAGGTAACATATGGATATGGACAACATCTGATTAACTGGCCTAGCAGTGGCACAGTCACAACTGTTTGACAGACATCCCAGCGGTTGTCATATCTGAGCTGTTCTTTCCCAAGGTGAGTCAGGCTCCTGAGTTGTGATCCTACCTCGTAACCTCTTAGAGCATCACATATGGACAAAGCCTAAAATGATGGGGGGATAAATATGGACAGATTTTAAATATTCCTGTTACAAACTTAGGATGTTTGTAGAATGATACATTTTGCATTACTGTGAATATTCTTAAGGATGTGGAGTCTTAAACTCAAGTGTTTGTCATTACATGATGACTTCAATCCTCAACTATTTGCCAGAAAAGTACAGATTTCAGGAAGATCAGACAAAAAACTATGATGGGAAAATCTGGACAGTCTGTGAAGATCTGTAACTGTTGAGAGGTATGGCAGTGATCTCTCCCACTGCAGAGAGGGCCAGATGCTATGGCCATAGCAGCTGTTCAGCAGGACATTAGTACAGCAAGTCTTGTTGGGACATATATTCTTCTAAATCATATTTCCCATTATTACAGACCAAGTACTACATTCAGTTACATGCTTTCATGTTCCACTTACCTTTTTTTTCTTCTCTTTTCCCGTTTATCTTTCATTTGTTTTCTCTCTCTGTCTCTCTCTCTCTCTCTCTGCACTACAGGGATAGAGCTGGTTTGAATAGATGGTAGCATGGCTTTTGTAGGTGATGCTCATGACCAGGTGATGGCCTGTGCACCTATTGTTGTTCTCCACTTGCTAATTGCATGCAGAGCAGCTGTGTAGATCTTCCAATAGCCAATGTCATGGCAACACACTCCTATAACTGAGTAGTCCATATGGGTGTTGGCTCTTTCCCTTACTTGTTAGGAAGAAATCCTGCAGTTGTGTGAGCTACCTTTTACAAAAAAACTTGTGGAGACAAGCTAACTAAATGGTGGAGAAGGTTTAAGAGTTAGGGGCAGAATGTGAGTATTGCTATTATGTGTTTGGAATACTGCTAGTTTAACAGGGTTTGTCTGCACATGTTACTTCTGCATGGGTTTCAGTCTGACAAAGTTCTGTCTCTTCATAGCTCTCAACTGTAGGGCTATCCACATAATGGCCACAGATAAGCATATTATGTTTTGTCTGTTCCCCAGACAAGTGTTGCCCTTGGCAAATCAGTAGTATAATCTGGTGATTGCAATTTGTAAATGCTCACATCCATTTTTATTTCTGACTTTATATCCCTCAGAAATTATATGTTAAAACAAACCCTGTAACACCAGCAACTTTCTCAGTGTATAACAGCAATATTTCAAGTATGGCCATGTATTTTGGCTTCTGTCCACAAATTATGTCAGGCTTTGTCCAGATGTCATGCAGTAGTAGTTTGGTAGGTATACTGGTCTATCATTATTTAGTACTGTAATTCCTGCTGAGGGGAAAGGCTGAGAAACATGTTGAAGTCTGTACATTCAAGAGGTTGGTGTATAGAGAATGCTCTTAGACTCCCTTGTAACATATTTATGTGGGGGAGAGTAACACATGTTTTAAAACAAGGCTGTTAGAACATGTGAGACATATTACTGGTAAGAAAGATGACAGTTCTATAGCCGTACAATTGAATAAATCTCACCATGGGGACAGTAGTGGGTTCCAAAGTACTGTTTTGGAAAAAGTCTGTTCTTCAGTTTGATGAAACATTCCTAAAAGGACAATTGTTATGTACAGACTCAATGTATCAATATTAAATGTGATACTTTATCCCTTAGAGGGTTAAATGAGGAGCATAATTGGAGGCTGTGTATTTAATTATGTATTTAAGTGTTAATTGCTTCTTGTGATTAAGGCAAGTATTTGTTGTAATGTTTTACTCCTTGAAGGCTTTGGCCAAGACATCAGAGTATAATAAGCATGTGCAAATTACTGGCTGGTTGTATTTCTCTTTGCTATGTTCAGTCATTTTAATTGTTTTGCTAAGAGGTTATTGTATGTCTGGCCATTGTGTATGGCCTATCATGATTTTGTAGCAGTGTACTGTTCACTTATTTATTTGGACTGTGAGGGGGCAGATGTGAGTGTCATGGGTCCTTTTGTATCCAACTGTGAATGCTGCCCCAATTATGGGTTATCTATCAGCAGCTTATGTTTGTATGGGCATTTTGGGACGTAGGTGGATTGGACACTCTCAATTGGCCCTAAGTGTGAGTGTGTGCATGTGTGTGCCTTCTGTGGAAGGTTGGGCACTGGGCTGGCAAGTTGGCATTGTAAAACCCCACTGCCAGTCGTTCTGTGGATGGTTGTTCCTCTGTGGTGACCCCTAACTGGGATAAGCCGAAAGGAGATGATGATGATGCATATATATATGTATGTATATGGATTCACTTTGAATAATCGAATGTTCAGAACATCGACGTTCAGATCATTGTGACCAGAACATCGATATTCAGAACATCGAAAATTCAAAATGAACCGAAAAAAAAAATCACAAACACTATGTTATGCAGGAGGTTTCGCCCCCCCCCCACACCCCCCATGGCACCTTGCTGCCCTGCATACACACCCAACATTCCACAGTCTCACTTACCTGGCACTTCCACTTTAAACCTTCGATGTTCTGAACTTCGATGTTCTGGTCTCGATGATCAGACACACACACACACACACACACACACACACACACACACACACACACACACAGACACACACACACACACACACACACATATATATATATATATATATATATATATATATATATATATATATATATATATACATACACCTCAGTATTTATTGCTATAACTTCCACAGTGGTGCAACGGTAGCATTGTTGCCTCACAGCAAGAGGTTCTCCCGTTCGATTCTCGGCTGGAGTGTGAAGAGTTCCTTCTTTGTGGAGTCTGCATGTCCTCCCTGCGATTGGATGGGGAGTTGGATGGGTGTTCAAAAGACATGCATAAATGGGCATGCCTTCGTTGAAGGTTGAATGTTGAGCTGACACCTCGACATTCATGAAAATCTACTGCCAATCATTAGCAGACCGGAGTTCCGCTGTGGTGACCCCTAACCGGAAAAAGTCAAAAGACAACAACATATCTATATATTGTTATACACATATATGTATCTCCATACATATCCATCTCTATCTCTATGTATATGTTTCTTTTCAGATATATATATATATATATATATATATATATATATATATATATATATATATATATATATTTGTAGATACCAATCCATCCTAATTGCACAGTGTCTCTTCCATATTGTAAACTGGCTCTGAAAAAGTGTATGTTTGAGAAAACATCCTAAAACCATATATCTGAAGTGGCTTACTGGTAAATTACTTTCACTATGGTGTGTAGGGTCGTGGGTTCAAAACCTGCAAGGGCTGTTTATTTTGTTGCTAGGCAGAGCAAGGACTGTTGGATATAGAGTGATTGAGGCAGTTTTGAGCAGCTTTAAGCATTTCATGTGGGTTTGCATAATGGTAAGCTTTGCTAACATATGGTTAAATGAATAGACACTTACACCATGTAGGCTTCACTTACCAGTAAGCAAATCTGCTTAGCATTTACATTTAAGCAATGCTGAAACCTGCTAAGCATAGCTCAGCCCTGGTAACCAGTGATCACATTCCATTCTGATAAAATAGCAGGATAATGACATCTTTAATAAATGTATTTAATTTCCTATACATAACATGCTTCTATGTGCTGTCATTACAGTAGCAAGGGGTGTGACTATACTGTATGAGACACCTGGGTATACATGGGTAGTACCACAATCTTTTTTCTTTGTATTTGTTTTATACATGGATAGTATCCCAGATTATATGCAGTCACATTGCATGTTACACCAGCTACAGTGCATTGGTTGACAAAAATAGTTTAGCACATATTGTGTCATTATGTTAGTACTTTTAACAGTGCATTTCCAAGTAAAAGTAGATTGCAGATTGTAGTACTAGAAATATACACCCCTGCATGCAAAGCTGGGACTCTGAGTACTGACTATCTTGTTCTTGGTGTTTGAGCTGTATGTTTTTATGTATCTCCTATTGGATATTGATCTGATATTTTGATATTAAGTGTAGACTACTATGTTTTTGGACATGTCATTGGGGACTGCTGTCATGTAGTAATGGCATACCTTTCAGTTTCAGACTTCTATCTTTCAAAACATTCATCCTAATGCATAACCTGTTGGCTATCTACTTTCTGTCTGTCCTCTGTACAGATGTGCAGATGTCAGGTATCACTAAGGGCATACCACTATGTAGGCGCCCACATAGTATTGTACTGTGGGCCTGCACACTGCTGCTAGTTCTGACATATGGGACATTCATTAATGTGGGCCTTGCCCCTTTTCCTTGCCTGTGTGAGAGACATTACAAAGGTGTTGGGCTACAGATTCACATAAAGTAGGTGGCAATATGTCACATGATAAGACATGTGGAGACAGCCAAACAACATGGGGGACACATCCCCAGATTTGTGAACAGATTCTATGTCATCAGTGCTGTTAGAGACATGGTAGATTGATAGATTGACAAGGTTTGTGTGAACATGCATTTAGTGAGTGACTTCACAACTGACAGTGATATGTCTCTGACATACCTTTCCACTGGCACGCTATCCACAGACTGGCCACATGTTTGCCTGTTATGTTTTGTCTCTTCCTCAGACAGTTGGTGTCCTTGGTAAATCAGTTTTGGACTCTGGGGAATGCAGTCAGTAAATACTCACATCTATTGGTATTACCAACATCATGTTCCTCATAAAGGATGTTACAACAAACCCACTAACATCTGCAGCTGTCTCAATGTATGACAGCAATATGTCCAATCTACCCCTGTGTTTGTGCCTCTGTCCACAAATAGTGTCAGGCTTTGTCCAGATGTCAATGAGGCAGACGTATTTATTATCATTATTTCTTGACTTCATTCCTGCTACCATCCCTGTGATGTAGTAGACCTACAGACATGTCAGGGAAGAGGCCATAGATATGAGTCCTGAACCTGTACATTCTGATGTGAACTGTACATGTGAGACTCCTGTGTATGTCTGGCCATTGTTAATAGACTGTCCTGACTGTCTACACATGTCATGTGTACATGTTATTTGGGCTGTGTATGGAGGGGGGTGGATGTAAGTGTTATGACTCCTTCTTTATCTGACTGTGCATGCTGCTCCAGTTTCTGCTGATCTATTGGCTGTATGTGTTTGTAGGGGCAGACTGAGACACGTTCTGTACCAGGTTCAGGATTCAGACTACACTGAAGATTGGGACTGTATATGTAGGGCTAGTGTGTGACTGGCAAAATTATGTTTTCGTTCACACAGTCCATATATTCTACTGTTCACTTGACTTAGCAGTATGTGACTGTGACTGTGGTGATATTGGTTGTGGGTGTGCACTTTCACACTGGTGTCTGTCAGTGCTGTTACATCCCCATAGTGCCTGATATATTTGCAAATACATGTGTAATTACCAATAGCACATTTCCTAATTCAGATGCTTGTGCTATTTTACTAAATATATGTTAGAGCACACAGGAGGGTGTTACCACAGCAACTGTGTTAGCTTACCTACACCAGTACTTCGGATACATCCTCATTTTCATGGCTTCCACCCACTACTTTGTCAGCCTTGGCCCAGATTCATTGCAGAAAGGGGTTCTGAGCATACCTGTCAACTGGCTGGATTGTTTTAGGATGTCCAGGTTTACTGCTCATATTTCTGGTCTGTTTTACAGATTATTATCATTTCTCTGGTAAATCACTGCAATGATATGATTGTTATCAGAAAATGAGGACATTAAGTTCATTTACCTACCATACATCCATCAGAATATATATGCTGAAACAAACTGTGTCACTCTGTCAAAAAGCATACAGGGGGACAATGACCTCTTCCTTCCTGGATGCTAATGCGTTAGTACTGAGATGTGCCACATAGAAGGACTTTGTGACCACAATGTCAATGTGGTGGTCAAGAGACATTGCTGTCAACCTGTGTACCCAGATCTCTTATAGTGCCTTCTTTGTTCAGGGGACTACCATTAATGTGGTAATTCATGGGAAAAGGGTTTTCCCCAAAGGGAATGACAACACATTGTCTGACATTGAGCTTAAGGCCATAGCTCTGACACCAGTCATTGGTCTCAGTGAGGCATTTCAGAAGGACGCCAACATCACTTGGGTAGTTGATAATAGCTCCCAACTTGCAATTGTCTGCAAACTTTGTCAGCCAGAGTTTCTTCATGTTTGCATGGACTTCAGAGACGTTGATACCAAATATGAGAGGACCCAGGTCAGAACCCTGTGGGACTCCACTTATGACTGCTCAGCAGTCTGACTTGGAGTCAGCTATTTCCACACTTTGAGTCCTATCTGTGACCCAGTTTGCAACCCACATAGTAATATAGTGGTTGATGCCTAGCTTAGTGAGCTTTTGCATGATTCCCGAATGGGGAAAGTTATGAAAGGCTTTGGCCAGATCAAGGTAGGCTGTATGTACCACCTTGCCTTCATCCACAGCTCAAGTGACT